>NW_007239901.1:0-18410 GCF_000164805.1 Carlito syrichta
AACTTCTATTTCCTGGTAACTGGTTAGTCAGCCTTTGTTCCCACAAGCAGTTTTTCTTAGGGTTAAGATTAGACGTTAAAATCATTTTAATAGTTCTGTTTACCTGCCTCTGGCCAGGCAGAACGTTTCTAGTTTCATTACGTACTGAAACTCTTAGTTTGCCTCTGCCCCCTGGCCATCGTCATGGAAACCGTGCAGTTCATTATCCAAAAGCATGACAGCTACAAATTGATTTTTAGAAAAGACTTGTTAGGATAAAATATATATACATTTATAGTTGCACTCACATTTTATAGTATATTTGAGTAAAATTGTGCTTGCTGTGTTGTTTCTTTCTGTTACTTTATTCAAATATAATAATTACTATGATTCATATAAGAATTAATGATAGGTATTAGCATAGTATTAAGGCTCAATCATTAGATTATATAGAAATTAAAGTTTAGACATATGAAACTCATATGAATTATAGTAAAGTTTGGTAGTTTAAGAATAAGTTTTAATTTAATTATAAGGCATTACATTAAATTATAATAGGTTAATAGTAAAACTAATAGTTAAGTAATTTAAGTAAACTTATAGATTATAGTATAATGTTAAGTTGATAATATTAATCATTAAACTTGAATTTAACGTAGGAACTTGTTTTTTGTATTAATCTGAGTTTAGAACAAAGAGTACATCATGAATGATTTATTGAACATTATGGGAAACAGTTTATACAATCTGTATTGAAGTTGTGCACCTGTGATTTTAATGTAAGTTTTGTTAAGCACGTCATGCATCATGGATTTGTAATTGTGTGCTTGGAACTTGACAATCTTGTAAAGGTCTTGTGATGCATAGTTTGTAAAGCACGGGGCTTGTACGCCCCCAGCAAGTAATTATCACACTGCTGGAGGGTATAGAAAATGGTATATAAGTTGGAAGGAGTTTGAATAAAATTTGGACTCGGTCCTGATCAGACTGATCCCAGAAGAACTGCCTCCGAGTGGTTTCTTCTCGCCGTCTTGACTCTCCGGTGCGGGTCCAATCCTCCCTCATAGATCGAAGTCAGACTCCGATAGTCCTCCACTGATGGGTGCCCCTGTAACTAACCTTACTCTACAATGGGTCCACCAGTGATTGGCCCTCCTTTGTTAAGGAATCCTTAATGACTGGTCCTCTTCAGTGATTGCTGTTCCAATGTCTGACCCTTCTCTGCAATGAAGACTCAGTGAATACACTTCCCCTGTAATGGATGCCCCAGTGTGCCCCTCCTCTTTGACGGGTTCCAATGTGACTGGTCCCCTCTGTGATGGATAACCCCAAGACTACCCCTCTTTTGATGACTGCCTCAGTGACTGGCCCTCTTCTACAATGGGCGCACAGTGAATGCACCGCCTCTGTGTTATGTGCCCCCTTTACTGGTTCTTCTTGTGGTAGGAGGGATCATTTAGTGTCTCTCTCCCATGATTGGTGCACCATTAGCAAACTCTCCTGTGTGATGTGTGCCATAGTGACAATACTTCCACGTTACTACCCCTTCTCTATGATGTGCAACTTTTTATTTGACCATTTTCTGTAAAAGATGCCCTAGTGACTGATCTTCCTCTGTAATGGCTGCCCTAGTGAAAAGCTTTCCTCTGTGATTGTTGCCCCATGCCAGAGTCCTGCTCCTGCTAAGGTGTGAGGTTTCTTGAAGGAGAGACAGAATAGGTGAAAGAATGAACTTACGATGAAATGATATACTTGAACACCTGTTTACAGGACAGATGTCATTCTTTATTAGTTAACAGAAAGTTTTTATACCATTGTAAAGGGCCAAGACAAAGAAAATTCCTTCACGTACAATATTTTTTTTTAAAGTTACCACCATCTAGTGGTCTTAGAAGCAACAAACAAGCCAAGAACACTATCAGCTTTCAGTCAATGAGTCTTTTTCATAAAGTTAAAAATGATAGTTTTAGTTCCAAGTCCCGATTACAGTCCTTGAAATGTCTCAAGAAAGTTTCCAAGTGTACATTTCTCCATGTGTCAGGAATTGTCTCTCTGGGGCTTCTATGACCTTCAAAGCTTCATAGTCGCCTTTCTTGTCCAGGTGTCTTTGTTATTTTTCTCTTATCCTGCAGTGTTTATTTCTACTGAAAACTCAAAAGAAGATTTTAGTGATGTTTCCCAGGCTCCCAGGGTTGCTCTCTGTATTTAGTTAATTTATCATAAAGGTATCCAATTAGTATATTATGAATTTAGTGAAAACCCACTCTATAAACGTCAACTTAGAACTTTAACTATTGAATTAAGTAAAAACCTTAATGATTAATCTTCATCCTAAATCTGTGAAAACAGTGTTATAAATCACCTACATAACACCTAGATACGTGTTATAACTTATAATGAATTCATAATAAACTTACTATAAACTTGTGCTTCTAAAAAACGTTATGCCTAAAAACTAAACTGCATAATTCTAAATCAAATAAGTAGTGAATATTCTTATATCATTTTTTACTCAAGCAATATCTAGTAACTTATAACCAAGTGGAAGAAAGCATTCTTGATGAACTTCAGAATTTAACCATTGCATATGTTAGAAAAGGCCAAATGGCATAGTGGGAAATGGAAAGGTGAACCATGACATTCTCAGGTTAGCTGTGAGTACTTCACATAAACATGCCATTTTCTCTTCCACGATTGCATAGAATTCTTCAGCCGTATCAAACAGCAAAGACAGAAGACAGAAGGGGCTCAGCTGTCCGGACTCACTTTGTGGTCGGGAGTCCTCAGGACACCTGGACTTTGTAATCAGGTGGGCCTCCAAGGCTGGCTCCCAACATCCCCAGTTACTGGATTTCCTCCATAATGGTGATCCCTTAACTGTGACTCTTCAGTGACTGGTTTCCCAGTGACTGACCCTTTTCATATTGTGTACTCTAGTAAATAGCTTTCCTTTTTGATGCCTGTGCCAGTAACTGGGCCTACTCCACTATAAATGCCCCAGGGATAAGACCTCCATTATAATGGGATTCCCAGTGACTGCCCTACTCAATGATAGGTGCCCAGGTGATTAGCGCTCACCTGTGATGGTTGTCTCAGTGTCTGACCCTCCTACTTAATGAGTGCCCTAGCCCTTTTCTTTTATAGGTGCCACAGCGACAAACACTCCTTTGTGAGGGATGCCTATATGACTGGCCTTTTATGATGAGTTCCCAAGTGATTGGCCCTAATTATTAATGGTGCCCCAGTGACAGCACCTCTTCTGTGATGGGTTTCCTATGACTAGCCCTGCTGTGTCTTGGGTGCCTCAGTGACTGGTCCTCTTCTGTGATGGCTGTTCCAATGACTGGACCTCCTCTGTGATGAGGCCTCCATTACTAGCCCTCCTCAGTGATAGTTGCCTCAGTGACTGAGTTCTTTATTTTTGATGGTTTCCCAAGTGACTAATGCTACTTTTTGAGAGGAGACCTAGTGACTAGGTCTCCTCCTAATGCCTACCTCTGTGACTACCCCTCCTTGGTTATGAGTGCCTTGGTGACTGGCCCTCTTCTTTGATAGTTGACATAGTTATTATGCCTCCTCTGTGATGGATTATCCAGTGATTAGCTCTCCTCTGTAATGGGTACCACATTGACTGTACCTTCTCTGTGATGGTTGTCCCAGTGAGAGGACACTTTCTCTGATGGGTGCCTCAGTGATTGGCTCTTCTCGGTGATGGGAGCCCCAGTGTCTGTTTCTCCTCTGTTATTGGTGCTCCAGTTCCTGAATTTCCTCTATGATGGTTGTCCCAGTGACAGGCTTACCTTTGAGATGGATACCTCAGTGACTGACTCCCCTCTATTATATGGGCCACAATGGCTGGTGCTTCTATGTAATGCATGCCCCACTAGCTCTCCTGTGGGAAGGGTGCTCCAGTGACGAGACCCACTCTGTGATGGGTGCCTCACTGACTCTTCTCTGAGATGTATGCCCAAGTGACTGAATCCCCTCTGTGATGGGTGTCCGAGTGAATAACTCTCCTCTGTAAACAGTGGCTCAGTGAATATGTCTCCTCTTTGATTGCTACCCAGTGATTGGTCTTCATATATAATGGACATGCCATGACTAGCCCTACTCTATGATTAGTGCGCCTTCCCCAGTATGGGTGCTGCAGTGACTGGGCACCCTTTATGATGAGTGTACAAGTGACAAGTTTTCATACATGATTGCCACCCCAATGACTAATGGGTGTCCCAAGAACTGAACCTTTGTGAAGAATGTTCCAGTCATTGAATCGCCATAATTGGTGCTCCATTGAATGTGACACCTTCATGACTCTTGCAAAAAGTGACTGATCCCCTTCCAATTGAATTCCCCAGTAAATAGGTCTCCTCTGTGATAGATGCCCCAATGACTAGATCTCCTCTATAATGAGTACCCCAGAGGTTAACTCTCCTCTGCGTGAGTGATCCCATGATGAGTGGCCCAGTGACAGACCCGCCTTTATTATAGGTAACCAGTGACTGCCTTACTCTCTGTTGTGTCCCAGGGACTTCTCCTTCTCTCTGATGGATACCCAAGTGACTAGGTGTCTTCTGTTATCATTATCTCAGTGACTGGTCCTCCCCTTAATGGGTGCCTCAGTGACAGTCCCTCTTCTGTGTTTGGTGTCTCATTGACTGGTCCTCTACTGTGATCATTGTTGCAGTGACAGATTCTCCTCTGTAATCAGTGCCACAGTGACTGAAACTCATCTGTGACGGGTACCTAAATGACTGCTGTCCTTTATAGTGGTTGCCCCAGAGACTGGCCATTCAGTATAATGGGTGCCCCCCACTAGTGACTAGACTTCCTTTGTGATTGGTGCCCCAGTTACAAGTTCTTTATTTGATGGGTGTCTCAGTGACTGTGTCTTCTCTGTGATGGGCTCCCCAGTGATTAGCACCACTCTGAGATCAGAGACCCAGTGACTGGCCCTCCTAATGGATGCTTCAGAGACTCCAGAGACTGGGCCTCCTCCATCATGAGTCCCTGGGTGAGCTGCCCTCTTTTGTGATAGACGCCTAAGTAACATGTTCTCCTTTGATGCGTTCCCACAGACTTCCTCTGTGATGGGTGCCCCGTTGACTAGCCCTCCTTCTAATGGGTGTCCCAGTGACTGCCCCTCCTATGTAATGGATGTCACTTTAACTGGTTTTTCTCTGTGATATGTGCTACACTGACGGTACTTCATTTAAGATGAACACTTCAGTGACTAGCCCTCATTCATAAGCTATGCCCTGGTGACTAGTCCTCCTCTTGAGAGGTGCCCAGTGACTACACTTGACCTTCTCTGCAATGGTTGCCTATGTGAATGACACACCTCCTTGATTGATGCCTCAGTGAAAGTCCTGCATCTGTGATGGTTGCTCCAGTGACTGGCTCACCTCCAAAATGACTGCATCAGTGACTCGCCCTCCTCTGTGATTGGTGCTGTCTCCTCTGTGATCTGTGATACCATGGCTGCCCCTTCATCATTAGGGGTGCCCCAGTGACTAGGTCTCTTCTTTGACTTGTTCCCCAATTCCTGGACTTCCTCCATATTGACTACCCAGTTATTAGTCCTCCTCTGTGATGTTTGCCTCCTCCATAAAGAATGCCACAGAGACTGGCTCTCCTTTCTGATGGGTGTCCCAGTCATGGGAAATTCTCTGAAACTGGAGTTCCAGTGACTGCATGTCCCCTGTGAAAGAGACCACAGTAGTATTGTCTTCATATATGATGAAGACCCAAGTGACTAGACCTTCTCTTTGATGCATATCACAATTGATCGTCTTCCTCTAGGATTGGTGTTCCAGTGATTGGAC
Source organism: Carlito syrichta (assembly GCF_000164805.1). Classification (NCBI taxonomy): domain Eukaryota; kingdom Metazoa; phylum Chordata; class Mammalia; order Primates; family Tarsiidae; genus Carlito; species Carlito syrichta. The sequence goes on from NW_007239901.1 coordinate 5,802, forward strand.
TTCCTCTGTGATTGGTGCTTTAATGACTCACCATATTTTGTAACGGGTGTTGTAGTGTCTGACCTTCTTTTTTGATGAGTGTCCTAGTAATTGGGACTCCTCAAATATTGATGGCCTAGTGAGTATCCCTCCTCTGTGATGAGTGCTTCATTATCTGGGAATTTTCTTTAATGGATGCCCCTGTGTTTACTCTTCTTCTCTAATGGGTGTCCCAGTAATTGTTTCTATTGTGTGATGGGTAACCCAGTGATTAGCCTTTTCTGTGATGGATGATTCCCTTTCTGGCCTTCCTCCATATTGGGTGCCTCCGAGACTGGACCTTTACTGCAATGGGAGTCCCAGCGATTGGTCTTCCTTCACAATGTGTGCCCCCAGAGACTAGCCATCCTCTGCAATGAGAGTCCCCAGTGACTGGTCTTCCTCAAGAATGTTTTCCCAAGCAACTGACTTATCTCCACGATGAGTGTATTTGTGAGTGAACCTCCTCCTAAATCGGTGCAGCAGCGAGTCGCCCTCCTCTGTGATGGATGCCATAGTAACTGTGCCTCCTCTGTGATGAGTGTCTCAGTGACTGGCCTTTCTCTGAGATAATTGCCTCAGTGACTGGGACTGCTAATAGTGTGTGCCTTATTTAAAAGTTTTCCTGCATTATGGATGTCCCAGTGACTGGCCCTCCTCCATAATGGGTGTCTTTGTGATGAGCCCTCCTCTGTGATGGGTGTCCCAGTGACTGGATCGCCTCCATATTTAATGCCCCAGTGATAAGGTCTCCTTTATGATGGCATTCTCAGTGACTGACCCTTCTCTATGATGGATTCTCCAGTGACTAGCCCTCCTTTTATGATGTTTTTCTAGTGATTGGCCCTCCTCCATAATTGGTGACCCAATGACTGGTCTTCCCCTGTTTTGAGGGCCACAGCTTTCCTCCGAGTGCTTGTCTGAGTTACTTTTTTGTGAGGGACGCTCCTTGACAAATCCTCCAATGTTATGGGTGCCCTAATGACTGGCCCACCTTTGTGATCAGTGCTACAGTGACTGACTCTTTTATGTCTTGGGTACCTCTGTGACTTTCTCTCCTTTATTATGAGTGTCCCAATTTACTGGACTTCCTCTTTGATTGGGCCCCCAGTCACTGAGTCTCCTCTGTTATGAGTGCTCAGTGACTGTCCACATGTGTTTGTTGCCTCATTGTCCTCATTGACAGACCCTACTCTGTGATTAGTGAACCAGTGTCTAGCATGCATTTTTAATGTTACTCTAGTGACTGGCTTTCTGTATAATGGGTGCCACAGTGACTGGATTTCCACTGATATTAATACTGCATGACTGACCACTTCTAGATGGTTGACCCAATGATTTGCTCTACTCGGTAATAGATGTCCCAGTGACTGGCTCTCCTATGAGATACATGGCCCAGTGATGAGATTCCTCTATAATGACTGCATAGTGATTGGTCTCCTCTGTGATAGGTCTTCCTGTAACTGGGCCTCCTTCATAATTGCTGCCTCAGTGATGAGCATTTTCCTCTGATGGATGTCCCAGTTACCGGCCCTCCTCTGTGAAAATTGTCTCAATGATTGATCCTCATTTGAGATGGAATCACTAGTAACTAGCTTTTCTCTGTGATTGCTGCCCCAGTGACTGTCTCCTACATAATGGGTACCCCAGTAACTATCTGTAATGGATGCCTCAGTGAGTTGACCTCCTTGGAGATAGGTGCTCCAAATTAACCTCCTCCATAATAGGAGGACTTAGTGACTAGCACTCCTCTGTGATGGGTGTCCCAGTAACTGGGCCTTATCTATAATGAGTGCCACAATGACTGGGCCTTATCTATAGTGGGTGTCACAGTGACTGGCCCTCCATTATAGATACTCCAGTCATATGACCTCCTCTGTGATTGGTGCCCCAGTAAATAAATGGCTTTACTCATAATGAATACCCTCATTGCTAGCCCTCTTCTGTAATAGTTGTCCCTCTTAATGGACCTCCTCCATAATATGAGCCCAAGTGCCCTTCGTAATGGGTGTCCCTGTGACTGACCCATGTGCATGATGGATGTCCCAGTGATGGGGCCTCCTCTGTAATGGAATTCCCAGTAACTGACACTTCTCCATGATTGGTGCCCCAGGGACTGGCCCTTCTTTGTTATGGGTGTCAAAGAGACAAATCCTTTCCTGTGATGAGTCTCTCAGTTACTAGTCTTCTTCTGTAATATGTACCTTTGTTCTTTGTGAAGAGTGCTACAGTGAATGACTCTACTCTTTGATGGGTGTCCCACAGATAGCACATCCTCTGTGATGGATACCATAGTGATTAGCCTTCCTGTATTACGACTGCCCCAATGAGTTGACCTCCTCAAGGACTTGCCTAATTTGGGAATGTTGTCTCAGTGATTAGTCCTCCTCCAAAATTGGTGCCCGAGTGACTCAATCTCCTTTGTGATGGGTGACCCAGTGACTGGTCATCCTCTGTGACTGGACCTTCTACATAATGTTGCCCAGTTTTTGACCCTCCTCTATTAGGGGTCACCCAGTGATTGTTCTTTTACTGTGATAGATTTACCACTTACTGAGGTTCCTCCATAATATTTGGCCTGGTGACTAGCCATCTTTTGTGAGCAGTGCCCCATTACTGAATCTCCTACATAATGGATATCCCTGATATGTACTTTATGTAATGGGTAACCCAGTGACCAACCCTCCTCCAAAATATGTGCCCCAGTGACTGGGTCTCTCCTGTGATTGATGACCCAGTGACAAGCCGTCTTCTCTGATGGGTGTTACAGTCACTAGACCTCTTCTGTAATGAATGTCCTAGTAAGTGTGCCTCCTCCAAAATGGACACCCATGATAACCCTCCTCTATGATGGGTGCCTCATTTTTTGACCCTCATTCAGAATTGGTGCCCCACTGACAGGTCATTCTCTGGGATGACTGTTCCAGTGACTGGCTTTCCTCTGTGATGGATGCCTTAGTTTTTGGTGCCTTGTTGACGGGTCATCCTCTGTGATAAGTACTCCAGTTATGACTGTGCTATGTATTTGGTGCCCCACTGACTGGTGTTAATCTGTGATGGGTACTCCCATGACTGGACCTCATTTGTGGTCAATATATCAGAGACCGTCCCACCTCTGTGAAGGATATCTGTATGATAGGACTTTGTTCATAATAGGTGCTCAGTTGATTGTGCCTCCTTTGTGATAGGTACCACAGTGATTTGTCTTCCTCCAAAATGGGTGTCACATTGAATAGCCCTCCTCCATGATGACTGCCCCATTGCCTGGCTCTTCTCTGTGATAGACATCACAGTGACTGGTACTCCTCCATAATGACTGCCCCTGTGGCTAACCCTCCTGTGTGAGGGGTGTTCCATGACTAGCCTGTTCCTGTGATGGGCACCCCAGTGATTGTTTCTACTGTTAGGTGTGCCCAAGTGACTGCCCATTCTCTCTGATGGGTGTCCGAGTGATTGATATTCTTCTGTATGCATATTCCAGGGATTGGTCCTCCTCTGTGATGGGTTCCTTGTGAGTTAACTTCCTCTGTAATGTGTGCCCCAGTGACTGACTCATCTCTGTTGTAGGTTCCCCAGGCATTGACTCTCCTATGTGCAAAACCCCCATGATTAATCCTCCTCTGTGATTGGTGCACCAATAACTAGCATTCCTCTGTGATTACTGCCCTAGTGACTGGGTGTCATATAAAATAGTTGCTTCAGTGACTACCACTCCTTCATTATGGGTGCCACAAAGTCTGTGCCTTCTCCATCATATGAGCTGCAGTGACCAAGCCTCTTCCTTAATGTGTGAACTAGTCACTAGATCTCTTCTGTTTTGTGTCCCAGTAACTAGACCTCTTCCATAATGGGTGCCCAAATGACAAATTTTCTTTTGTAATGGTTGTCCTAGTGACTCTCTTTCCTTAGTGATGACTTTCTTCCCCTGTGACTGGCCCTCCTCTGTGCTGGATGTCTCAGTGACTGGCCCTCCTCCTTTTGGGTGTCCTGATGATTGTGGATTCTCTGTGATACTTGTTCCACTTACTGATCCTCTTCCATATTTGTCTCAGTGACTAGCCCTCCTCTGTGATGGGTGTCCCACCTACTGAGCCTCCTCCATAATGAGTACACAGTGATTTGCCCACTTTTGTAGTGGGTTTCCTCCATAATGTGCGCCCCAGTGAATGGACCTCCCCTGTGATCGTTGTTCTAATGACTGGCCTTCGTCTTTAATGTGTGCTGCAGTGACTAGGCCTCCTCTGTGATTGGTGTCCTAGTAACTGATTCTTCTGTAAGATGGATGCCCTCGTGATAGCTCTCTTTTATGATGTGTGTCGCCTTTTTACAGGCCTCCTCCATAATGGGTGCCCCACTAACAGACCCTCTTCTATGTAGTTACAGTGACTGGCTCTCCTCTATGATGGATGCATTCGTTACTGGCCCTCTTCGTATTTGGTGCCTAATTGACTGGACCTTCTGTATGATTGGTACTCCAATGATGACTGTGGTCTGTAATTGGTGTCCAAGTGACTGGTCTTTATCTATGATGGATACCCCAGGGACTGATCCTCATCTGTGATTAATGTATCAGAGACTGTTCCAGCTCTCTGGATGGTGTCAGAGTGATAGGGTCTCGTCCATAATAGGTGCTCTATTAATTGGGCCTCCTTTGTGATATGTGCCACAGGGAATGGTCTTCCTCCAAAATGGGTGCCACAGTGAATAACTCCCCTCTATGATGCTACCTCATTGACTGTCCTCAGTAATGGGTGTCACATTGACTAGCTCTTCTCTCTGATAAAAGCCACAGCTATTGTACCTCTTCTATAATGGGTGCTCCAGAGAATAACCCTCCTCTGTGAGGGGTGCCTTTGTGTGGATGCCCTAGTGATTGATCCTCCTCTATTGGTTGTGCCCCAGTGACTTCTCCACCTCTGTGAAAGGTGTCCCAGTGACTGACCCTTTTCTGTATGGATTGTATATTCCAATGATGGAGCCTCCTCTGTGATGGGTTTCCAGTGAGTAAACCTCCTTTGTGATGTGTGCCCCAGTGACTGGCCCTCCTCTGTGATGGCTGCATCAGTGACTAGCCATTCTGTATGAAAAATGCCCCAGTGCTTGATCCTCCTCTGTTATCAGTGCCCCTATGCCTAGTGTTCTTCTGTGATCACTGCCCCAGTGACAGGTTCTTCTATATAATGGATTCCTCAGTGACTACCTAACCTCCATTATGGGTGTCACTGTGTCTGTGCCTCCTCAGTTGTTTGTGCCACAGTGACTGCCTCTCCTCTTTAATGGGTGCCCTAGTGACTATATATCTCCTGTCTTGAAGTCCCAGGAGCTAGACCTCCTCCATAATGGTTTCCCAAATCCTCTTTTGTGATTAGTGTCACAGCGACTTGTCCTCCTCAGTGATGAATGGCCCAGTAACAAGCCTCCCTCTGTGGTGGTTGTCTCAATAATTAGCTCTCCTCCTTTTTTTGGTGCTCTAGTTACTCTTCTTCCTCTGAGATGGGTGTCCCAGACACTAAGCCTCTTTCATAATCGTTGCCTCAGTGACTAGTCATCATTTGTGATTGGTGTCCCACTAACTAAACTCCTCCACAATGGGTACCAGAGATTTTCTGTCTTTTGGAATGCGTTTCCCAGTAACTACCCCTCCTCCATAATGTGTGCCCCAGTGACTGGGTCTCCCTTGTGGTTGATGCCCCAGTGACTGACCATCTTCTCTGATGCGTGTCACACTTACATCTCTCTTCTTTGACGGTTGTCCAAGTAACTGCTCTCCTCCAAAATGATTGTGCCAGTGATAGACCTCCTTTATTATGAACGGTCCACTTTATGAGCTTCCTCCATAATGGATGCACCACTGACAGGCACTCGTCTGTAATGGTTGTCCCATTGACAGGCTTTCCTCTGTGATGGGTGCCTCAGTGACTGTCCTTCCTCAGTATTTGGTGCTTCATTGGCTGAACCTCCTGTGAGATCAGCACTCAGTGACCAGTCTTCTGTGATTGGTGTTCCAGTAACTGGTCTTCATCAGTTATGGCTAATTCATTATTGACCCCTCATCTGTGATCTGTGCACCAGTGACTAGTCCACCTCTATGAAAACAGTCCTAATGATAGGAACTCGTCCATAATAGAGTCTCTATTGGTTTGATCTCCTTTGCGATAGGTGCTGCAGTTAGTGATCTCTCCCCAAAATGGATGCCACAGTGAATAGTCCTCCTCCATGATGTTTGCTCCATTGACTGTCTCTCCTTTGTAATGGGTGTCAAGTGCTTGACTCTCCTGTTTTTGATTCACAGTGACTGGGCCTTCTCTATAACGGATGCCCCAGTAGCTTGTCCTCCAATGCGAGAGGTGCCCCATGAATAGCGTGCCTCTATGATGGGTGACCCAGTGATTGACCCTCCTCTGTTCAGAGTGCCCCAGTTTTATCCCTCCTTTCTGATGGGTGTCCCAATGATTGATGTATGGAGGTCGCAGCGATTGACCCTCCTCTGTGAAGGGCTCTCTGTAAGTCCTCTGTGATGTTTGCCCCAGTGATTAGCCCTCTTCTGTGATGAGTGCCTCAGTGATTGACGCTCCTTTGAGAAACGTGTCCAGTGACTGATACTTCTCTGTGACCGGTGTCCCAATGACTAGCATTCTTATGTGATCACTGCCCCAGTGACAGGGTCTCCTATGTAATTGGTATATCAGTGACTACCACTCCCCCACTATGGGTGCCACAATGTGTGTGCCTCCTCAATTATTGGTGCCCCAGTGACTAGATCTTCTCCTTAATGGTTGAACTGGTGGCTAGACCTCTTCTGTCATAGTGTCCCATTAACTACGCCTCCTCCATAATTGGTGCCCAAGAAACAAATCCTCTTTTGTGGTTTGTGTACCAGTCACTTCCTCCTCAGTAATGAGTACCTCAGTTACTGGCCTTCCTCTGTGATAATGGTCTGTGTTCCTGACCCCTCCTTTTTGGTGACCCAGGGGCAGTGCCTTCTCTGTGTTATTTGTTCTACTTACTGAGCCTCCTTCATAATGTTTGCCCCAGTCACTAGCCCTCCTCTGTGAGGGATGTCCCACTTACTGGGTCTCCTTCTTTTATGAGTGCTCAGTGATTTCCTCACTTTTGTAAAGTATGCTAGAATAATTGACCCTCATCCACGGTATGTGTCCTAGTGATTGGTCCTCCTCTGTGATTGGTACCCCATTGACTGGCCATCTTCTCTGGTGGGTGTCACAGTGACTAGACCTTTTCTGTGATCAGTGTCCTAGTAACTGGGTCTTTTCCAAAATGGATGCCCCAATGATAGATCTCTATGATGAGTGACCCATTTTATAGGCCTCATTCAAATGGATGCCCCACTGAAAGCCCCTCTTCTGTGATGGTTTTTCCAGTGACTGTTTCTCATCTGTGTTGGGTGTCCAGTTGGTACATCTCCTTTATGATGGGTTTCCCAGTGACAGATCCTCTGTGATGTGTCCCTCAGTGACTGGCTTTCCTCTTTGATCAGTGAAAAAGTGACTTATCCTACTCTGTGATCAGTGCCCCAGTGACTGGCTTACCTCACTGATTGTTGCCATAGTATCTGGTTCTCTTATATATCATTGGTGCCTCAGTGACTATTCTTCCACCACTATGGGTGCTGAAGTGACTGCCTCTTAGTGATTTGTGCCCCAATGACTGTTCCTCCTCTATAGCCCTCATCTGTGATGGGGATCTCAGTAACTGGGCCTCCTCCATATCCATGTCTCCACTGACAAGCCCTCTTTTGTGATGACTCTACCTTTGACTGATCCTCCTCAGTGACATGTGCCCCAGTTACTGGGTCTCCCTTGTGATGATTGTCCTAGTGATTGACCCTCTTCCATTATGAGTGTCCAAGTTACTGTTCCACTTCTATTATTGGTGCCCCCGTGTCAAGCCCTGTTCCATGTGTGTGTATCTCAGTGAATAGCCCTCCTCTGTGACAGGTGTCCCATGACTGGCTTTCACCTGTGATGGGTGCCCTGTGACTAGACATCTTCTGTCTAGTGTAACTGGTCCACTTCATGTGTAACTTGTCCACTCCATGTGTTTGTAGCCTCGTTGACTGGCCCTCCTCTGTGATGGGAACTCCAGTAACTGGCCTTCATCTGTGATGTACAACCCAGTGACTGACTTCCTCTGTGATGGGTACTCTACTGACTAATCTTCCACCGTGATGGGTGTCCCAGTGACTGGTCTCCTGTGTGATTGGAGAAGCAGTGGCTTGCTCCCTCTTTGATGTGTGTACCAGTAACTGACTCTCCTATGCAATAAATGGTCCAAAGCCTGAGCCTTCTCTGTAGTTGATGCCCCAGTAACTGGCCTACTCTGTGATGGGTGTCACAGTAATTAGGCTTCCTTCATAATTGCCCCACTGAGTAGTAATCTTCTATAATTAGTGCCTCAGTGACGAGCCCTCTTCTTTGATTACTGTCCCAGTGACTGACCTTCCTTTGTGTTGGCTGTCCATTGAGTTCACCTCCTCTGTGATGGATTCCCCAGTGACTGGCCCTCCTGTGTGATATGTGGCTCAGTGACTGGCCTTTCTCTTCACAAATTGAACATGTGACCAACCTTCCTCTGTAATGGGTACCCCAATGACCAGTATATCCTTGTGATCACTGCCCTAGTGTCTGGTTCTTATACATAATTGGTAGATCAGTAACTAGACCTCCTCCATTATGGGTGCCTGGCTGTTCATCTCAGTGATTTGTCCCTCAGTGACTATCCCTTCTCCATAGTGGGTACCCTAGTGACTAAATCTCCTCTTTGATGGATGCCCCAGTGTCTGAGCCTTCTCATACTGGTTGCCTGAGTGACAAGTCCTCCTTTTTGATGTCTCTCCCATTGACTGGCTTTCTTCAGTGATGGGTGCTCCAGTTAATGGGCCTCATTTGTGATGGTTGTCCTAGTGACTGACCCTCCTCCATAAAGGATGCCCCAAGTGACTGTTCCAACTCTGTTATCAATGATGCAGTGTCAAACGCTTTTCTATGTGGGTGTCTCAGTGACTAGTCCTCCTTTGTGATGAATGCCCTAATGACAGTGCCTCCTCTCTTATGGGTGCCCAGTGACTGACTCTCCTTTGTGATGAATGTTACAGTGTGTAACTCCACCTCATATGCTTTTTTTTCCTAATTGGCTGACCCTCCTCGTTAACATGTATCCCAGTGACAGTCCCTCAACAGTTATGGGTACCCCACCAACTGACACTTCACTGTGTAAATGTCCCAGTGACTGGTTTCTTCCATTATTGTACTCCTATCTGTTGGTTGCCCCAGTGACTGGTCCTCCTCTGTGATGGTACCACTTTGAATAGATTTTCTCTGTGCTCACTACCCCAATAACTGTTTGTTCCACATAATAGGTTCCCCAGTGACTTGTCATACTCTATTATGGGTTCCCCAGTTACTGAATCTCATCAGTTTCTTGTACCCCAGTGACAGACCCTCCTCCATATTAGGTGACCTAGTAACCAGCTCTCCTCTCGGATGAGTGTCCTATTAACTGTGTCTTCATAATGAATGCCCCAGTAACTGGCCCTTTTCTATTATGGGTGCCCCAATTACTGGACCTGTTTTGTGATTGGTGACCCAGTGATTGACCTTCCAGCATAATAGTTGCCAAAGTGATTAATTATACTCTTTTATGGGTGTCCCAGTGACTGAGCCACCTACATAATGTGTGCAACAGTGAATGTTCCTCTTCTGTAATTGGTGGCCCATTAAATTTCTTTCATAGAGAATGGGTGCTCCAGCTACTGCCATCCTGTGTGATGGGTGTTTCATTGACTTGGCCTCCTCCATTTTGGGTGCCATGGTGACTGGATCTCCTGTATGATGGGTACTCCACTGATTTCCCCTTCTTTGTGATCAGTGACCTAGTGATTGCCCCTCCTTCTAATGGGTGACCCAGTGACTGTAATTCTTCTGTAATGGATGTCTCAGTGACAGATCCTCTTCTGAGATAGTTGTCTCAGCGACTGGTTGCCCACTGTGATGTGTGCCCAGGTGACTAATATTTTCTGTGATGAGTGCCCCAATGAATGGAATTCCTTTTACTGGGTTCCCCAGAACCTTAGTGATAAGTGCCTCTGTGATTGGTCCTCCTGTATGACAGGAGTCTGAGTGACTGTACTTCCTCTCTTATGTGTAGAGCAGTGACTATCTTTCATCTATAATGGAAGCTTTAGTGACTAGCCCTCCTCTGTACTGGGTTCCCCAGACACTGGCTATACTGTGTGATGCATGCCACAGTAACTGGCCCTCCTTCCTTTGAGTGAACCAGTGACTGGGTCTACTCTGTGATTTGTACACCAGGGAATGGCTTTTCTACCATAATGGTAGCCCCAGTGATGAGACCTTGTTTATGAAGGTTGTCCTAGTGACTAGTACTCCTCCATGATGAAAGTTCTAGTGACTTGCCTGCCTCTGTGATGGATGTCCCTGTTCCTGACCTTTTTCCATGATGTATGAGCCAATGACTGGCCTTATTCTGAAATGGGTGTCCCGGTGATTGAATTTTCACCTTAATAGGTGCGTTATTAACTGAACTTCCTTCCTGATTGCTGCCCAAGTGACTGATCATCCTCCAAATTTTGTTCATCAGTGAATAACCTTTATCTGTGCTGGCTAGCCCAATGTCTGGTTCTCTTCTGTGATGCATGTCACAGGGACAGACTCTCTAGAGTAATAGATGCCTCAGTGACTGAGTCTCTTCTATAGTGGTTGCCCGAGTGACCAGCCCTCCTCTTTTAAGGGTGCCACTGAGATTGACCTGCATCTGTGCTGGGTGCAACTATGATTGGCCTTCCTCTATTATAGGTGATTCAGTGACTGCTCCTCTTCTGTTATGCATGCCCAAGTTAGTGGCCCTCCTCCATTATGAGTACCTCAGTGACTAGACCTTCTCTATGATTGATTTCCCAGTGACTGGCCTTCCACCATAAATGTTGCCCCAATGAGTAGCTAGTCTCTGTTTGGTGCCCCAGTGACTGCATCTCTTCTGTGATATATATACCAGGGATAGGGTCTACTCTACAGTGGTTTTCCTAGTGGCAGACCCTCCTATGTGTTTGGCTACACAGTAACTGGTCCTCCTCTCTGAAAATGCCCCAATGACTGATACTCCTCTGTCATGGGTTCCAGACTGACATTGTCTACCCTGTTATGGCTACCACAGTTAATGGAACTCTTCAGTGATTGAAATTCCAGTGACTAAGACCCTACTAATTGGTGTCCTAGTAATTGATCCTCCTCTGTGATGGGTTCCTCAGTGACTGACACACATTTGTAATGGTTGCTTCAGTTCCTGGCTTTCATCAGCGATGATTGTCCTAGTGAACAACTCTCCTCTTTGATGTGTGCTGCAGTGAGTAATCTTCTTCTGTAATGGGTGTCCCAGTGCCTGTCTTTCCTTTATAATATGCGGTCCAATGATTGACACATCTGTGTGATGAGTGATACTATTACTGTCCCACCTCTGTGAATGGTGCCCTATCAACTTACCCTCTTCTGTGAATGGTGCCCCAGGGACTGGGTCTACTCTGCTGGTGTGCCAGTGGCAGGCCCCACTCCATTATGGGTGCTTGAGTAACTCTGCCTCCTTTGTGATTGATGCCCAGTGACTGGTCTTCCTCCATAATTTGTAACCAGGTGACAAATGCTACTCTGTGATCTGTGCTCCACTTATTGAGCCTCCTCCATAATATGTATCCAGTAACTGGTCCATCCTTGTGGTCAGTGCTCAGTGAATGAACTTCATATATGATGTGCTCTCCAGTGAATTGTTCACTTCTGTGATGGGTGTTTGAGAGGAAAGGACTCCTCCAAAATTTGTGTCCCAGTGACTAGCTTTACTCTGTGTTGAGTACTTAAGTTTCTGGGCCTCTTCCAAGAAGGGTATCCCAGTAAACAGTTCTTCTCTGTGATGGAGGTCTGAGTGATTTGGTTTCCTCCATAACAAGTGTTCCATACACTGGGCCTCATTTGTGATTGGTACCCCAGTGACTGTATCTCCTCCAAATTGGGTGTTCCTGTGACTAGCCCACTTCTCTGGTGGGTATTCTAGTAACTGATCCTCCTCCATAATTGGCGTCCCAGTGACTAGATTTTCTCTGTAATGGGTGACCAGTGACTGGCTCTCCTCCAAAATGGATTCCCCAGTGACTCACCTTCCTCATTGATAGTGCCACAGTGACAAGATCTCCTCTATAATGGTTGCTCATGTGAGTGACTGTCCTTTGAAATAGTTACTCCAGTGACTGAGCCTCCTTATTAATAAGTGACTGACTGTCTTCATTATGTGTGCCCTAGGGAATAGTGTTCTTCCATTATAGGTGCCCCAGTGACTGGGAATCCTCCATGATTAATGTGGCAGTTAATGGCTTTCCTCTGTTATGGTTGCTCCAGTGACTAGACTTCATCTGTGATGTATGTTATTTATGGTGGTTGTCTAAGTGAATAGCACTGCTCAATATTCAATGCCCCAGTGATTACCTCCCGTCTGTGATGGGTAACCAGTCAGAAGCCCTTCTACAAAATAAGTGCCCAAGTGACTCATGCTCCTCAGTGATGGGTG
>NW_007239902.1:0-553 GCF_000164805.1 Carlito syrichta
CCCGCAGGCTCAGGCAATTCACTCACCTCAGCCTCCCAAAGGTGCAGGATTACAGGCTGAACCACTGAGCCTGGCAATCTCACCCACTTTAAAGGCCCCCCCCATTCCCTTACCGCCTGATCGCTTCCTTCACTTACACCATCTACTTAGTAAAACCCGCCCCTCTCTGGCAAAAGATTGCTGGCTATGCTTAAACCCACGACCCCCATATTACGTGGGAGTCAGAACAGTTTCTTCAGTAGGCAATGCAGAAACTTACATAAAGATATTTACTCTTACTGATATACAAAATGAGCAATTTTGTCCCTGGGGCACTCATCCCACACTGACGCTGGATGACCTCCAGGGACAAGGAACGTAACTACAACCTTTCCCATAACTACATTCACCCTCTGATTGTCCTACAACAACACCTCTTATATTAACATCGCTACCTTCCATAATCAAACCATCCCCCATTTCGCCATGGCACCCCCTACCACGTTGTTTGCCAGTACCCGAGGAATCACCCCCTGTATCAGCCTACAGCATCTCAAAGACACAACAGAATTGT
>NW_007239903.1:0-1436 GCF_000164805.1 Carlito syrichta
TAAAGTAGCGAGCTACCTAGCTGGCCAGTAGGCAAGCCATTTGAATTAATTAGCTGGCTTAACCAGCTAGCCAGCTGGATAGTCAACTGACTCAACTAGCTGACATAAAAATTTAGCCAGCTAGTTAGCGAGCTGACATAACTAGCTGAAAACACTAGTTAGCCTGGTGTCTAGTTAGGTGACTTAGCTAGCTAGGTACCTAGCCAGCCAGCTGGGAAGCGAGAAGAAGTAACTAGCTGACTTAAATAGCTAGCCTGCGGGCTAACCAACTGATTTAACTAGTTCACTACATAGCTAGTCAGCTGGCATGCCAGCCATCTTAAGTAGCTGACAAATAGCTGGCCTGCTTGCTAGTAAGCTGAAATAATTAGCTTGCTATATAGGTAGCCAGCTGGTTAGACAGCTGACTTAATTAGGTGACTTAACTAGATAACCAACTCTCTAGCCAGCTGACTTAAGTATCAAGCTACCTAGTTAGACAGCTGGCTAGCCAGATGACTGGCTGGACAAATGACATAACTAGCTAGATACCTAGCTAGCCAGTTGTAAAATCAGCTGACTTAAAAAGGTTACCTAACTAACTACCCAGCTGGCTGGACAGCTGACATAACTAGATAGCTACACAGCTAGCCAACTGTCTACACTGCTGACATAACTAGGTAACTTAACTAACTAGTCAGCTGGCTAGCAGCTTACATAATTGTATAGCTACCTAGTTGGCCAGCTGGATAGCCAGATGACTAAATAGTTAGCTACCCACATATCCCTCTGGTTTGCCAGCTGACTTAACTACCTAGTTTTCTAGCTAACCAGCTTGCTAGCGAGCTGACATTACAAGGTGATTTAACTAGTTAGCCAGCTAGCTGGCCAGCTAACTTAACTAGCTAGCTACCCAGCTAGGCAGGTGTCTAGCCAGCTGACTTAACTAGCTAATTTAACTAACTAGCCAGCTGACATAACTAGCTGACTTAACTATTTAGCTACCTAGCAAACCATCTGACTTTACTAGGTGAAATGACTAGCTAGCATACTAGCTAGCTATGTAGCTAGCTAGCCAACTTAAGTAACTGGCTTAACTAGCTAGCTAGCTGACATAACTAGTGGACTTAACTAGCTGGCTACCTAGTTAGTCAGTTGACTTTAATTACTGACAGACAGCTGTCTAGCCATCTGAATTAACTAGTTTTTTAACCAGCTAGTGAGCTGGCTAGCCAACTGATATAACGAGGTAAATTAACTAGCTGGCCAGCTGGTTAGCCAGCTTATTAATCAATTAGTTGATTTATGTGTTAGGCAGCTGGACAGCCAGGTGACTAAACTAGCTACCTTAAATAGTTATCCAGCTGGCTATCCAGGTGTCTTAACTAGCTCTCTATCTCTCTATCCATCTGGATAGCCAGCTTTCTTAACTAACTGACTTAATTAGCTAGCCAGCT
>NW_007239904.1:0-565 GCF_000164805.1 Carlito syrichta
CTAGCTAGCCTACTCAACCAGCTGACTCAACACGTTTGCTAACTAGCAAGCTAGATGACTTAACCAGCAGCTGACTTAACCACATTGTTAACTAACTAATTACCTGACTCAACCTGCTGACATATCCTTTTAGCTAACTAGCTAGCTAGCTGTCTTAACCAGCTGACTTAATTAGAAAACTGACTTAACTGAATTAGGTAGGTGACTTAACTACTTAGGTAGCTGATTAAACTGGCCAACTTAACTAGTTAGCTAGTTGACAAATACCTGAATTAAATAGTTAGCTAACTATTTAACTAGCTTCATAACTAGCTGTCAACTAATTAGCTAGCTAGTTATGTAACAGACAAGTAGTTGACTTAAATAGTTAGCTAACTAGTGAGCTAGCTGACTTTGCTAGCTAGATGGTTAGCTGGCTAGCTGGTTAGTTAGTTGGATAGCGGGCAACTATCTAGTTGACGAGCTAGCCAGCTGACTAGCAAGCTGTATAGCTAGCTGAATTAACTAGCTAATCGAATAATTACCTGACTTGCTAGCTGACTTAACTAGCTAGCTTGATATCTAG
>NW_007239905.1:0-1298 GCF_000164805.1 Carlito syrichta
AAAAGGACTCCAACTCAAAACAATAAATTCTCAGCCAGGCTTGGTGGCTCAGCCTGTAATCCCGCGCCTCTGGGAGTCTGTGGTGAGTGGTTTGCCTGAGCCCGCTGGTTCGAGACCCACCTGGGCAGGCGAGACCTCATCTCTACAATAAAATCAAAAAATTAGCCAGGCTTGGTAGCGCGCACCTGTAATTCCGGCTACTCGGAAGACTGAGGCCGAAGGATCGCTGGAGCCCAGCAGATCGAGGCTGCGGTGGCCGGGAGCGGCCACTGCACTCCAGTCTGGGCGACAGAGTGAGACTCCAATTCAAAAAAAAAAAAAAATTAAAATTAGATTGTGGTGATTATTGCACAATCTCGTAAATAGACTAGAAGCTAAAGTTTTAATAATTTAGATGAAAGAATTGTATGGTATGGGCATGCTACTAGACTTTTTAAAGCACTTTCAAAATATGGAAAACACAAGGCACACATCAATTGGGGCATTTACGTCATCAAATGTGTCTTCGGTTATATCCCTTCTTTTCAGATTATTTTCACTGTAAATGAACTTAAGAATTTATTGTATTTTGCTAATTAAGTGTAAGGTTAACTTTAGTAAGGCCTTGTGTTGCTATGCCATGCCACTTTCCAAAGTCCCCATCATGAAATTTCACACTGAATAGTTCATTTTGAGGAAGCTCGTGTGAACATTAGCAAATAATTGTGTGTTTTTTAAATCTACTGCATAGACAGACATGTCTTCCATGGTTAGCAAACGGGGAAAAGACTATTTCTTTCTATTTAGAGCATGATAGATTTTATCCAATGATTTCTACCAATGCTATCTTTTCAGAATTATGTTTTATTACTGTTACATAATGTAGTTTGTTTTCTGTTTCTTTGCTCCTGATGTCAGCTTCCACTGAGTTTTATCACTGACCAACAGCTGTCTCTATGGTTTTAATACTGCTCAATTGTGAGTCAGCACAGCTCTGCGTCTTCCTTTCAAATTCAGTTTTCTCAAGTTTTTCGATTAGTTTCTTTTTTTATTGACTGAGTTCTATCATTCTGAATATGAATGAAATAAAATTGCGTGTAGGGCAATAAGTTTTGAAGATACCGGTACCAAAACCTTCCATTTTCCCTCTTACCTTGTGGAAACAAAAATTGGATATGGGGCTAAATAACTCTATTCTTCTAAGGCAACAACTAAAATATAAGTTATTACACGAGCTGACCCTTGTACAAGACAGGAGAGCCTGCAATGTTTGAGAGCATCTCACATGAGTTTTTTATTTTTTTTGGGTTTTTTTTTTA
>NW_007239906.1:0-841 GCF_000164805.1 Carlito syrichta
CGTGTAATAACTTATATTTTAATTGTTGCCTTAGAAAAATAGAGTTATTTAGCCCCATATCCAATTTTTGTTTCCACAAGGTAAGAGGGAAAATGGAAGGTTTTGGTACCGGTATCTTCAAAACTTATTGCCCTACACGCAATTTTATTTCATTCATATTCAGAATGATAGAACTCAGTCAATAAAAAAAGAAACTAATCGAAAAACTTGAGAAAACTGAATTTGAAAGGAAGACACAGAGCTGTGCTGACTCACAATTGAGCAGTATTAAAACCATAGAGACAGCTGTTGGTCAGTGATAAAACTCAGTGGAAGCTGACATCAGGAGCAAAGAAACAGAAAACAAACTACATTATGTAACAGTAATAAAACATAATTCTGAAAAGATAGCATTGGTAGAAATCATTGGATAAAATCTATCATGCTCTAAATAGAAAGAAATAGTCTTTTCCCCGTTTGCTAACCATGGAAGACATGTCTGTCTAGGCAGTAGATTTAAAAAACACACAATTATTTGCTAATGTTCACACGAGCTTCCTCAAAATGAACTATTCAGTGTGAAATTTCATGATGGGCACTTTGGAAAGTGGCATGGCATAGCAACACAAGGCCTTACTAAAGTTAACCTTACACTTAATTAGCAAAATGCAATAAATTCTTAAGTTCATTTACAGTGAAAATAATCTGAAAAGAAGGATATAACCGAAGACACATTTGATGACGTAAATGCCCCAATTGATGTGTGCCTTGTGTTTTCCATATTTTGAAGGTGCTTTAAAAGTCTAGTAGCATGCCCATACCATACAATTCTTTCATCTAAAGTATTAAAACTGTAGCTTCT
>NW_007239907.1:0-754 GCF_000164805.1 Carlito syrichta
TGCAAAAATAAACATGCACATTTTACAAATAAATTCCAGGTATTTGGGGGTCCCTCCTCTTAGTTCAAGAAGATGTGTATAGGTGCCAAGTTGACAAGGGGTGAATTGTGATGGTGAATTTCATGTGTCAACTTGACTGGATGGAGGAATGTTCAGCTAGCTGTTAAAACCATTCCCGGGTGTGTCTGTGAGGATGTCTCTGGAAGAGATTAGCATTTGAGTCAGTATACTGAGAAGAGAAGACCGGCTGTCACCGGTTTGGCTGGCCATTATCCAGTTCCTTGAATCCCAGAGTAGAACAGGCATAGAAAGGATCAATTGTTGCCTCCTTGAGCTGGTATATCTAAATTCTCCACCCTTGGGCATTAGAGCTCCTGATTTTGGGGTCTTCAAACTCTGAGATTGCTAGCAAGGCTATCCACTCGCCAAAGTTTTCAGACAATTGCTTACGAGGGGGGACAAAAAGAAAACCGGAATTATCTTTTTGAGGGTGAACCCCATGTAGCACAGGCTTCCCTCAGTAGTCTAGTGATCCAGGAACCCATTGGCATCAGAGTACCAGCTGCCATCATTTTGAGAAGCTGCATTCAGCTTCAGTGATTTTTTTTGTTGCTGAGGTTCTTTCAACGAGTTTGCCCATTTCATAATGGGTGATTTGCAAGCGCAGCTGCCCACAGCGCAGTGAGTGTTCTGCAGCTTTTGACCCAAAGTGACATGTCCCTCATGCCCCCCCTCTCATTCACTTGGTCTCACC
>NW_007239908.1:0-1257 GCF_000164805.1 Carlito syrichta
TTGTGAAAAGTGTGTGGGTGCACTATTGCAAGGTATTATCTCTATTTAATCCATTATATGAATGATATTGGCTGGCCTACAAAAATCGTGCCCTTTTACATAATATTCTTAATAAAACTGTGACTGCTTTAACTAATTGTGGTCTGAAAATTTACCTCCCAAAAATTCAAACTAATCATTCTTTCACATATCTTGTCCATGTATTACATACACAAATAGTAATTCACCAACTTTTACAATTACAAAAATACCACTTGGTAACATTAAATAATGTCCAAAAATTGCTGGGGGACATTAATTGAATTAGACCTTGTTTAATTTGATTAAACGGCAGATTTAAAACCTTTGTTCAATATTTTACAGGAGTTTCTTCTCCCAATTCTAAGAGAATTCTCACATCAGAGGCCAAGGAAGCCTTGTCCCTTGTGGAAAAGGTTAAATAAGTGTCAAAACGTTATAAAAGTAAATTGCCACCTGCCTTGGGACTTAATTACTTTGGCCACTCTCCATTCTCCCACAGAATGTCTGTGACAAGAAGGACCGATGGAGTAACTCCATCTACCAGTGCCATCTAAGAAAATGTTGGCAGCCAGGCTCGGTGGCTCAGCCTGTAATCCCATGCCTTTGGGAGGCTAAGGTGAATGGATTGCCTGAGACCGTGGGTTTGAGAACCACCTGGGCAGCGAGACCTCATCTCTACAATAAATCAAAAAAAATAGCCGAGTGTGGTTGTGCATGCCTGTAATTCCAGCTACTCGGAAGACTGAGGTGGAAGGATCACCAGAGCCCAGCAGTTCGAGGCTGTGGTGGCCAGGAGCAGCCACTGCACTCCAGACTGGGCGACAGAGTGAGACTCCAAATCAAAAAAAAAAAAAAAAAAGAAAGAAAATGTTGGCTTCTTATCCTTACTTAGTAGCCTTACTTATAACGAAAGGGAGGCATAGAAGTGTAAAATTATTTGAACATGATGTGCACAATATAATTGTTCCTTATAACAAGCTTCAATTTCAAACTTTGTTTCAATTGGCAAGTAGCATTAACTGATTATAGGGAACTTGCTTTATTTTATGCTCAAACCAAACTTGTAATTAATAATAAATTTTCCTGTCCTGGACACTCTTACTCACCTCCCATTTGCTTTTATGATAATTCAATCTTTAATAATTATAGAGTGCCAGAAGCTGCAACCCCTAACTAGGCAAAATGGAGGTTACCCGAAAATGGGAAAAATGTTGACTGGGAGCAGAGCCCCAGTGG
>NW_007239909.1:0-4726 GCF_000164805.1 Carlito syrichta
GAGGGTCAATCACTGAGGCATCCAATAGGAGGCTCAGTCACTGGGCTTACAATCACACAGGAGAACAAATCACTGAGGCAGCCATCCCAGAGGAGACACAGTCACTGTGTTATTCATCACAGAGCTGAGATAGTCATTGAGGCATCAATCAGAAAGGAGGCACAGTCATTAAGGTATCTTTCAGAGAGGAGAGTCAGTCATTGAGGCACCCATCACAGAGGAGGGTTCATCACTTGGCATCCATTAGAAGACCCTGCCACTGTAACTCCACTTACAGAGGAAGGCTTCTCACTTGGGCACCAATCTCAGAGGAAAGCTAGTCACTGAGGCAGCTATAACAGAGGGGGGCCAGTAACTGGTACACCCATCATGGAGGAAGGCTTGTCACTGGGGCACCATTTATGAAAGAGGCCTATTTGCTGGGTCATCAATCACTGATGAGGCCCTTCACTGGGGCAATCACTATGGTCGAAGATAAATGGGATGCCAATCACAGAGGAGGCCCACTTACTGGGACACAAATCACAGAAGAGAGTCAGTCACTGGGGAACCCATCACAGAGGATGACCAGTCATGGTGGCACCCATCAGAGAGCATGGTCAGTCACTTGTACACATGTTATGGAGGATGTCTAGTAACTGGGGCAACCATCAGAGAGGTTAAACAATAACTGGGACACCCATTAAAGAGTATAGTCCATCACTGGAGCACTGGATGCCCAGTGAAGAGAGCAGTTCCTGAGGAACCCATCACAGAGAAGGGCCATTCATTGAGACACACATCACCAATGAGGACCGGTCATCAGGACATCAATTAGGAGGAGGTTCAGGCACTGGGACTTCCATTAGTAGGAGGCCCAGTCACTGAGCACCCATTACAGAGCATGGCTAGTCACTTTCACACCTATCACAGAGGGAAGTCATTCCCTGAGGCAGCTATCACAGAGGAGGGCCAGTCAATGGGGGCATTCATCACAGAGGAGACATAGAAACTGAGGAAGCCATCCCAGAGTAGTTTTAAAGTTCAGAGTGTCCAGACACTGCAGCACCCATTCTAAGGATATTCAATCACTTGGCAACTGATCACAAAGGAGGGACAGTCACTGGGTATCCCATTACAGACGATGCTCATTAATTGGGGCACCTATCACAGAAGAGGTCTAGATCTTGGGGCCGCCAACATTAAGGATGACCACTCCCTGTGACACCCATAATGAAGTAGTGTAGTAACTTAGAAGCAAATCACAGAGGAGAATCAGGCTCTGCGGCACAATCATAGAGGATAGCTAGATGAAAAGACACCATTCACAGAGGACAGTCAGTAACTTGGGTATTCATTATGGAAGAGGTCCAGTCACTAAGACACTCATCACAGAGATGGGTTAGTCACTGGGACTTCCATTAAAGAGGAGGCCTAGATATTGGGAATTCTATCACAGAGGAAGGCTATTCACTGGGACACCCATTTTGGAGGAAGCCAGTCTCTGTGGCACCTATCACAGGAGAAGGATATGTACTGAAGCACAGATCACAGAATAGAGTCAGTCACTGGACAATCATCACAAAGGAGGGGCAGTCACTGGGGCACATAGCACAGAAAAGGTCAGTCACTGGAAAAACCTTCACAGTGGAGAGCCAGTCATTAGGGTACCAATTTGGAGGAGGAGCAGTCACTGAGACACCCATCATAGAGAAGAGCCAGTAACTGGAGTACTGATCACAGAGGGGAACCAGTAAATGAGGAATCCATCAAAGCGTAGACAAATCATTGGGGCAACCATCAGAAAAGAAGGCTAGTTGCAGTGGAAGCCATCACAGAGGATGACTAATAAAAAAGGCAAGCATCACAGAGGAGGGTAGTCATTGTAACATACAACACAGAGGGAAGCCATTCGTCAGGTCAACTGTCCCTAAAGAGGACAATTCACTAGTGCATTCAGAAGAGAGGAGGGGCAGTCAATGGGGCACCAATCAGAAAGGAGGGGCAGCGACTAGGGCAAACATCACAGAGAAGTGCCAGTCATTATGGTACCTATCACAGGTGGAACAGTCACAATGGCATGCATCACAGAGAAGGATTATACACAAAAGATGGCTTATCCCATTGGCACCCACCACGGAGGAAGGTCAATCACTGGGTCACTCATAAATGAGGAGAGCCAGCCAAAGGACACCCATCACAAACAGGGCTTGCCACTAAGACACCCATTATGAAGTAGGCCCAGTTATAGAGACATATCAAAGTTGAGAGCTAGTCACTAATGGAGAAGGACCAGTCACTGTGGCAACCATAATGTAGGAGAGTCAGTTCCTGGGGCTCTTCAAATGTGAAGAGACCCATTCACTAGTGCAGTGACCACGGATGAAATCTACCGAGTGGGGCATCCATCACAGTTAAGGATCAATCCCTGGGGCATTTTTCACAGAGGAAGTCTGGCTACTGGACCTATAATAGAGAAGGGTCAATCACTGAGGCATCTATTATAGAGGAGAGGTGGTCACTGGGACACACATAACACAGGAAAAATAGGCACTGAGACACAAATAATGGAGGACCAGTTACTGGAAAACTCATCAGAGTGAAAACTAGTCAATAGGGCACTCAATTTGGAGACGGGCACATAACTCTGGAACCTATCATAGAGGAGGGCCACTCACTTGGATATATAGTATGAAGGAGGCCCAGAAATTGGAACACCCATCACAGAAAAGGGCTTGGGTGGGAGACCTGCCCCTGCAGAGATTGGTGGTCCTTGATAGGTGAGACAGCATTGGCAATTAAACTAGAGGGATAGATATAAAGAGAAAGAAAGGAAGGAGAAAAAAAGAGACCGGACTCCTGCTCAGTGACCAGAATCTGTTCATGGAGCATTATCCCAGGGCTTTTATCCCCAAACTTTGCAAAGTCATCATCACAGGAAACAAAAAGTAGCATGTGCCTTTCACATGAAACAGGTCCAGGTGCACAAAGGACACCGCCCATGTTAAAGCAAAGGAAGAACATGAGGAAGAACAACCACAAATTGTCTTTTTGTATCTTATGCTAGCTTAATGTTCCCCAAACCAGTTTCTTATATGCCCTTAACTGTATTACAACTACATCATCTTGAATTAACATCACTCAATGTCTAAACCCGAAACAACCATAATGAATTATTAACTTCTACTATTCTGTACTAATTCAAACTCATTTCTATTAAAACAATTGCTGCTATGGTTACACTCTCCTAGCACCAGCTGGCCTAATTCAAACTTCAGTAACCCCCTGAATTAATCTGCACTAGCCACACTTCTATAACAAAATGGTTACTTAAATTTTCTTAATCTATATAAACTATTTTCTAAAACCTACATCTATAAATTTCTAAAATCACATCAAGAGAACATGTGACTTGCATTAAGGTTCCTCAATGTGACTCAAAGTTAAACTTAAATGGTTTAAAAGCAAAAACCATAAACTGGAAAATGGGAACAATAGACTTCCAAGTTTAGCTGTGTACATTCCGGTCTCAGAGTTTTCCGTTAGAGCCAGCAGGAGCCTTTCCTGGTTGCTGTGCCAATTGGTAAAGGAGGGAGGGAATGGGATCAACAGCTCCCAAACACATCCTAGTAGTCTCGGGGTCCATGGAACTCCCTGATCCCTAATGATCAGTGGGAATCCATGGCCAGCTCACAACATCTCCCCCTTTTTTATTTTTAAACAAGAAACCATGGAACTCCATGTGGAGCTGAGATATATTTTTCTTTAACACTTTGAAGATGATAGGAAGTAGACACAACAACAAAAGGATCATTGCTCCACAAATTCCCACATTAATGACTATAGACATCAATGAGTTTTGATTAATAAGTGAAGAAAAATTATTAATATCGAATGGGCCATTTCGGTAGACTTGAATTGCTTTTTAGCAACTGTCACTTCTAGGATATCTTGATGCAATTAAGTAAGTTCTATATTTAAGTTTGAATGATTCCAAACTTCAAGTATATTATTTTTATCTTGTTCCATGTGTAGACAGATTTATTTACCTCTAAAGAGAGAGGCAAAGCCATTTAAACTCAGAGTGATATCAAAGAGCCTACCTAATTTTTAACATTACAAATTCTTGTCCTACAGTTAGAACTGCTTTTTCCAAGGCATTAACTTTGCTCTCTAGCTTCGGATCAATAATCTCTTAGGTAGCTGAAGCTATAGAGACATTCTTAGATAACTGATCAGCAAGAGTAGCCATGTGAACAATCTGAGCTAGAGCCACAGCTGTAACTGTTACTGAAGTAGCAATAGTTATTAGGGCTGTAACTCCCCAAACAAAGGTAACTAGAGTTTTTGTTGTTGTTGTTGTTGTTGTTGTTTTCTCCAAAAGAGAGTCAACCTCATACAGTATTTGTAGACAATATTTATCATACCAGCGAGATGACAGTTGTCCTGGAATCATTACATAAGGAGTTTGTTTTAGGATTACGAAACCTTCATAAAAGTCATTAGTTACACAATTTGTGAGAATAAAATTTGACAAGATATTGAATACACATTACTGTGGTGATTAATTTTTACAGTATGATATTCATTCCATACAAGAAAAACATATGGAGATTGTACACAAGCTCTTAATTTATAGGTATGAAATCGCCCACGTGGTCAGGCTAAAACAATGGGCTTCAGGGCAGCAAGGTCCTCCATAAGTAAGTTGAACTATTTGTTTATTTCTGATAGTACTTTTAGTTTT
>NW_007239910.1:0-3244 GCF_000164805.1 Carlito syrichta
CACAAAAGATGGCTTATCCCATTGGCACCCACCACGGAGGAAGGTCAATCACTGGGTCACTCATAAATGAGGAGAGCCAGCCAAAGGACACCCATCACAAAGAGGGCTTGCCACTAAGACACCCATTATGAAGTAGGCCCAGTTATAGAGACATATCAAAGTTGAGAGCTAGTCACTAATGCATGCATTATGGAGAAGGACTAGTCACTGTGCCAACCATAATGGAGGAGAGTCAGTTCCTGGGGCTCTTCTAATGTGAAGAGACCCATTCACTAGTGCAGTGACCACGGATGAAAGCTACCGAGTGGGGCACCCATCACAGTTAAGGATCAATCCCTGGGGCATTTTTCACAGAGGAAGTCTGGCTACCGGACCTATAATAGAGAAGGGTCAATTACTGAGGCATCTATTATAGAGGAGAGGTGGTCACTGGGACACACATAACACAGGAAAAATAGGCACTGAGACATAAATACTGGAGGACCAGTTACTGGAAAACTCATCAGAGTGAAAACTAGTCAATAGGGCACTCAATTTGGAGACGGGCACATAACTCTTGAACCTATCATAGAGGAGGGCCAGTCACTTGAATATATAGTATGAAGGAGGCCCAGAAATTGGAACACCCATCATAGAAAAGGGCTCGGGTGGGAGACCTGCCCCTGCAGAGATTGGTGGTCCTTGATAGGTGAGACAGCGTTGGCAATTAAACTAGAGGGATAGATATAAAGAGAAAGAAAGGAGGGAGAAAAAAAGAGACCGGACTCCTGCTCAATGACCAGAATCTGTTCATGGAGCGTTATCCCAGGGCTTTTATCCCCAAACTTTGCAAAGTCATCATCACAGGAAACAAAAGGTAGCATGGCCTTTCACATGAACAGGTCCAGGTGCACAAAGGACACCGCCCATGTTAAAGCAAAGGAAGAACATGAGGAAGAACAACCACAAATTGTCTTTTTGTATCTTATGCTAGCTTAATGTTCCCCAAACCAGTTTCTTATATGCCCTTAACTGTATTACAACTACATCATCTTGAATTAACACCACTCAATGTCTAAACCCGAAACAACCATAATGAATTATTAACTTCTACTATTCTGTACTAATTCAAACTCATTTCTATTAAAACAATTGCTGCTATGGTTACACTCTCCTAGCACCAGCTGGCCTAATTCAAACTTCAGTAACCCCCTGAATTAATCTGCACTAGCCACACTTCTATAACAAAATGGTTACTTAAATTTTCTTAATCTATATAAACTATTTTCTAAAACCTACATCTATAAATTTCTAAAATCACATCAAGAGAACATGTGACTTGCATTAAGGTTCCTCAATGTGACTCAAAGTTAAACTTAAATGGTTTAAAAGCAAAAACCATAAACTGGAAAATGGGAACAATAGACTTCCAAGTTTAGCTGTGTACATTCCGGTCTCAGAGTTTTCCGTTAGAGCCAGCAGGAGCCTTTCCTGGTTGCTGTGCCAATTGGTAAAGGAGGGAGGGAATGGGATCAACAGCTCCCAAACACATCCTAGTAGTCTCGGGGTCCATGGAACTCCCTGATCCCTAATGATCAGTGGGAATCCGTGGCCAGCTCACAACATCTCCCCCTTTTTTTTTTTTAAAACAAGAAACCATGGAACTCCGTGTGGAGCTGAGATATACTTTTCTTTAACACTTTGAGATGATTAGGAAGTAGACACAACAACAAAAGGATCATTGCTCCACAAATTCCCACATTAATGACTATAGACATCAATGATTTTTGATTAATAAGTGAAGAAAAATTATTAATATCGAACGGGCCATTTCGGTAGACTTGAATTGCTTTTTAGCAACTGTCAGTTCTAGGATATCTTGATGCAATTAAGTAAGTTCTATATTTAAGTTTGAATGATTCCAAACTTCAAGTATATTATTTTTATCTTGTTCCATGTGTAGACAGATTTATTTACCTCTAAAGAGAGAGGCAAAGCCATTTAAACTCAGAGTGATATCAAAGAGCCTACCTAATTTTTAACATTACAAATTCTTGTCCTACAGTTAGAACTGCTTTTTCCAAGGCATTAACTTTGCTCTCTAGCTTCGGATCAATAATCTCTTAGGTAGCTGAAGCTATAGAGACATTCTTAGATAACTGATCAGCAAGAGTAGCCATGTGAACAATCTGAGCTAGAGCCACAGCTGTAACTGTTACTGAAGTAGCAATAGTTATTAGGGCTGTAACTCCCCAAACAAAGGTAACTAGAGTTTTTTGTTGTTGTTGTTGTTGTTTTCTCCAAAAGAGAGTCAACCTCATACAGTATTTGTAGACAATATTTATCATACCAGCGAGATGACAGTTGTCCTGGAATCATTACATAAGGAGTTTGTTTTAGGATTACAAAACCTTCATAAAAGTCATTAGTTACACAATTTGTGAGAATAAAATTTGACAAGATATTGAATACACATTACTGTGGTGATTAATTTTTACAATATGATATTCATTCCATACAAGAAAAACATATGGAGATTGTACACAAGCTCTTAATTTATAGGTATGAAATCACCCACGTGGTCAGGCTAAAACAATGGGCTTCAGGGCAGCAAGGTCCTCCATAAGTAAGGTTGAACTATTTGTTTATTTCTGATAGTACTTTTAGTTTTTCAACAGGTATGGAATAGTCCACTTTAGATCCATAAACGCACTCTCTCAACTTTGGATACCCAGTATCTTGCTGGATGAGCAACCAGTTCTTCTCGGTATTATTAGAAGAGCAGATGAGTATACTAGATGGTGGCGAAGCTTTGTGGCTAAACTGGGACCAACTCCCCAGGCATCAGCATTTCAATCCACCAATCTTCTCTATAATTGCTTTGAGTTGGACTGTCAGTGGTTAAAAACTTGATAGAAGATATTAAACAAGAAGCTCTATTGCCGGAATCCAGCTCCACAGAGATAGTCAGGGCCTGACTGGGGAGAATCAGAAAGTGGCAAAAAAGAAAAGACAAACACAACAGGAATCCTCTTCCTGGGGAGAGTTCAAGACTCTGCCAATTTTTATTCAATTCTTACAAGCTTATATAGTTTTCTTACTGATCCCCCTACCCACAAAATGTATCCCATGTTACACATTAAATGTTTACATTATGTTTTTTCTTTTGTTTATGGGGAAGTTGACCTTTACAAGTTTCATTTTGTTTCTTCCTGCTACCAGGTGGTGTTACAAAATACCACCTGCCAATTTATCAGCCACGTCG
>NW_007239910.1:3264-6841 GCF_000164805.1 Carlito syrichta
AAAGCAACATAATACAACTATTATCACAGTTATAACGTCTAATCATAACCCCAAATGAAACTACATACTGGAACAAAAGCTAATCAATCAGTTTACCAGGAAATAACAGCTAAAAATCTTAAGAAGAAAAACAGTTTAGAAAGAAAAAGAGATATAAAATAATTCTGCTGTGCATTTTTTCATAGGATATAATAAGATTTTATTTTAGACTGTCACTTCCTAATATTGAAAATTCTGTTGTCTTATAATACACTGGTTACTATTCATATGTACACACTTGATTTTATATCCTTGTCTCAGAGGCGACCTTCTGAATAGGCCTTCATAGGCCTCAGCTGTGTGGTTACATATGTTGGCTCCCAACAGGAGATTGTACACAAGCTCTTAATTTATAGGTATGAAATCACCCACGTGGTCAGGCTAAAACAATGGGCTTCAGGGCAGCAAGGTCCTCCATAAGTAAGGTTGAACTATTTGTTTATTTCTGATAGTACTTTTAGTTTTTCAACAGGTATGGAATAGTCCACTTTAGATCCATAAACGCACTCTCTCAACTTTGGATACCCAGTATCTTGCTGGATGAGCAACCAGTCCTTCTCGGTGTTATTAGAAGAGCAGATGAGTATACTAGATGGTGGCGAAGCTTTGTGGCTAAACTGGGACCAACTCCCCAGGCATCAGCATTTCAATCCACCAATCTTCTCTATAATTGCTTTGAGTTGGACTGTCAGTGGTTAAAAACTTGATAGAAGATATTAAACAAGAAGCTCTATTGCCGGAATCCAGCTCCACAGAGAGAGTCAGGGCCTGACTGGGGAGAATCGGAAAGTGGCAAAAAAGAAAAGACAAACACGACAGGAATCCTCTTCCTGGGGAGAGTTCAAGACTCTGCCAATTTTTATTCAATTCTTACAAGTTTTTATAGTTTTTTTACTGATCCCCCTACCCACAAAATGTATCCCATGTTACACATTAAATGTTTACATTATGTTTTTTCTTTTGTTTATGGGGAAGTTGACCTTTACAAGTTTCATTTTGTTTCTTCCTGCTACCAGGTGGTGTTACAAAATACCACCTGCCAATTTATCAGCCACGTCCTGTGACCCCTAGATCACCTGCATCTCTTCCCTTCACTATTCTGTTTCTTTTCCTTTACTAATCTACTGTCTTAATTCTACCCTTATGTATACTTTCAGCAGCAATATATTGACTTGTTTTTTCTTTTATATAACCACCCTTATCTTACCCACTACAAATTCTTAATACTATTAATTTAAAAATTTAACTGTCTTAATTCTAATTGCCTTATATATATTACTTGCTATTTTCTTATCACCTATTTTACATTTTATATTTCTAAACAAAACATGTCTAAATCTACACTTGTATATGAAATTAATCTTACTTCTAAGCCTAAATGTATTTAACTTTAAACCTACATTAAGTGTGTATAATTTTAAGTTTACCTTAAAACTTAATTATTTTCTATTCCTTAGGTTTAACTAATACCTACATCTATAATAAACATTTATCTTTTAATTATAACTGCTATTTATTTAATTCTAACCCTTAATTTAAATTTAACCTTCTTTCTAATTAAACTATAATATTTTTTAAATCAAAAGACATGTCTGTGACTTGTTTTTCCCCAAAACACCTGTTTTTGGAGATACTCTGTCTCAGTTTCTCACTTCCTCATCAATCACAACTGTCAATGTTGTTACTTTTAAAGAGTGTGAGGAAGTACTTTTTCCTTTTTAGCTAAAGGTTGCAAAATTTGCATTCCCTTGTCACTTCAGGGGGGGAAATTTTGCTGTTGAGCCCTTTTAACATTTCTAAACATAGGTTTACTGCTAATTCTACTTCCTTGTACATTCTAGTTAATTGTTTTATTTATCAAGGGAAGTGTTTTTCAAGCCTAAGCATGCATTCTTTTAAGACCAAAAGGAGTCCTTCAATAGAATCCATGGGGCTCTGCCTCTATCATGGCTGCTTCCCACTGGGGCTCTGCTCCCAGTCAACATTTTTCCCATTTTTGGGTAAACTCCATTTTGCCTAGTTAGGGGTTGCAGCTTCTGGCACTCTATAATTATTAAAGATTGAATTATCATTAAAGCAAATGGGAGGTGAGTAAGAGTGTCCATTACAGGAAATTTTATTATTAATTACAAGTTTGGTTTGAGCATAAAATAAAGCAAGTTCCCTATAATCAGTTAATGCTACTTGCCAATTGAAACAAAGTTTGAAATTTAAGCTTGTTATAAGGAACAATTATATTGTGCACATTATGTTCAAATAATTTTACACTTCTCTGCCTCCCTTTCGTTATAAGTAATGCTACTAAGTAAGGATAAGAAGCCAAAATTTTCTTTCTTTTTTTTTTTTTTGAGTTGGAATCTCACTCTGTCAACCAGTCTGGAGTGCAATGGCTGCTCCTGGCCACCACAGCCTCGAACTGCTGGGCTCTGGCGATCCTTCCACCACAGTCTTCTGAGTAGCTGGAATTACAGGCATGCGCAACCACACTCGGCTATTTTTTTTTATTTATTGTAGAGATGAGGTCTCGCTGCCCAGGCAGGTCTCAAACCCACGGTCTCAGGCAATCCATTCACCTTAGCCTCCCAAAGGCACGGGATTACAGGCTGAGCCACCGAGCCTGGCTGCCAACATTTTCTTAGATGACACCGGTAGATGGAGTTATTCCATCGGTCCTTCTTGTCACAGACATTCTGTGGGAGAATGGAGAGTGGCCAAAGTAATTAAGTCCCAAGGCAGGTGGCAATTTACTTTTATAACGTTTTGATACTTATTTAGCCTTTTTCACAAGGGACAAGGCTTCCTTGGCCTCTGATGTGAGAATTCTCTTAGAATTGGGAGAAGAAACTCCTGTAAAATATTGAACAAAGGTTTTAAATCTGCCGTTTAATCAAATTAAACAAGGTCTAATTCAATCAATGCCCCCCAGCAATTTTTGGACATTATTTAATGATACCAAGTGGTATTTTTGTAATTGTAAAAGTTGGTGAATTACTATTTGTGTATGTAATACATGGACAAGATATGTGAAAGAATGATTAGTTTGAATTTTTGGGAGGGAAATTTTCAGACCACAATTAGTTAAAGCAGTCACAGTTTTATTAAGAATATTATGTAAAAGGGCACGATTTTTGTAGGCCAGCCAAATATCATTCATATAATGGATTAAATAGAGATAATACCTTGCAATAGTGCACCCACACACTTTTCACAAAAGGTGGGGCTGTTTTTTAGTCCTTTTGGCAGAACTTTTCATTGAAATCTTTGAAATGGTTGCTTTAAATTCTCGGAGGGTAAACTGAATGCAAAGTGTTTACAATTATCTGGGCTTAAAGGTATAGTAAAAAAAATCCTGTAAATCAATGACTTTAATATTAAAGTTAACAGGTATAGCAGCCAGAGATGGAAATCCAGGCTGCAACGGCCCCATGGATTCCATAGTGACGTTGATAGGTCTTAAATTCTGCAAAAGTCTCCATTTACCAGGTCTTTTTTTTTTTAGTTGGAATTTGACTCTTTCACCCAGATGGAGTGCAGTGGG
>NW_007239911.1:0-769 GCF_000164805.1 Carlito syrichta
TGTAGAGATGAGGTCTTGCCAGGTTGCCCAGGCAGGTCTTGAACCCATGGGTTCAGGCAATCCACTCACCTCAGCCTCCCAAAGCATGAGATTACAGGTTGAGCCACTGAGCCTGGTCAGATTTTTTCTTAATGACAAAAATAGGGGTGTTTTAAGGGCTAGTAGAAGGCTCTCTATGACCTGCCTCTAATTGTTTCTGAACTAGTTCTTTAGCTGTCTCTTTTTTTTTTCTGAGGGCATGGACCATTATTCCACCCAAACCGGTCTGTCTTCTTTCCAGGTAATAGGGTTGGCAGATTTAGAAACAATGGCCCCTAGGATAAACTTGAATAGCCAATGCCAGCTTGGTCTGTCTTTACATTAACTTGGACAGGTTCTTGCATTCCCTGTCCATCTTTGCCAAGTCCCTTAAAGGGATTATAGACCATTTCTAGAATTTGTTCTGAAACTTTGTTATTAGGGCTATATGAAAGCATGCCCATTTGAGCAAGAATGTTTCTTCCCCATAATGTAAAGGGGATAGATGGAATAACATTGGCAGAATGTTCCTGAAGTCTCATTGTCTGTCTAATTTAAAATTTGAGAACTTTTAGCCACTGAGGGTGCTTGACCAATGCCAATAATCCCGAAGGAGTCATTTGAATTGGCCAGGAAGCAGGCCAATCCTTCCTGGCAATACGGGAAACATTGGCTCTGGTGTCTAACAAACCTTTAATTTTAACTCCTTGAATATATAAGTCTTTTAAAGGTTTAGAATTAGTAACCTCCT
>NW_007239912.1:0-1154 GCF_000164805.1 Carlito syrichta
AAGTTTTAAGAAAGGGAAAAGATATGTTAAATTATTCTACAGTTTTTCTTCTGAAATCGTTAAGATTTATTATGCATTCCGTCTTCTGAATAGCCACCATAGGTACTCTGATCCTCAATGTGAAGTTGACTTAGGATGATACACGTCTGGAATCTCAACACGTTTCAATTTGTGCAGAATAAATCATTCAGCATTTATGTGAGAAATGTAGTAGTGTCAAAGTAGAAACCAAATGTACAATGGCCTCTCACGTATTAATAGGAAACGAAGTTATAATGGGAGTCGTGCGCCCTTCTTAGAAATCAATCCCTTCAAAAGGAACATTTCTATCCCCAACCCTGGACTGCCACTATCTTTACAGGAAAAAAGTTAAAAAAAAAAAAAATAGAAGAAAGCAAATACAGTCAGTTGCACGTTTTACAGCTTTTATTGTCGCATTTATTTTATTTTAATTGTTGCACAATATGGGGTACAATTCAGAGTTAGATATTCAAACATTGATTAGGCATGGTCCCTGGATGGTGAGGTCTGCCCCTCCCTCCCTTAACAATATAACTCCACAGCCAATCCCACCCCTACCCCAAAACAGTTTTCTACTACTGCCAATCACTTTCTTCTAGCACTCTAATCGATCAAGTGCAGCTCATGAGGGAGAACATTTGGAACTCTATTCTTTGTTTCCGTGATAATTCACGGAGAATGACCGAATTTCATATCCATCAAGCTTTCTGCAACATCCTTATACCTGTCACTTGTCAGGGATGCGTAACATTCCATTTTGTGTATGTTCCACATTCATTTTATCCATTCCAGCTTTGAAGTGCGACATGGTTGGTGTCAGGTTTTTTTCAAATGTGATTAGAGCTGCAATAAGCATGCTTATGCAGATATCGTTTTGTAAAAGATCTGAGTTCCTCCAGGTTTATTCCCTACAGGGGAATTACAGGGTCACATGGTAGGTGAATTTCTTGTCCCTTTAGATACCGCCACACTGATTTCCAAAGATGTTGCTGTACTTTTCAGTCCACATGCAGTGCAGAAGCATTTTTTTCCCCCAAATCTTTTCCAGCATCTGATATTGTTTGTGTTATTAATGAAGGCCGTTCTTACAGGGGTTAAGTGGTAGTTCAGTGTGGTTTTCCTTTGCATTTCTT
>NW_007239912.1:2122-2889 GCF_000164805.1 Carlito syrichta
AAAGTTTCAATTGCGGAAAGTGATAGTTCCTGCTTTGTATCTTTTGATAAGGATTCTTTCGGCTCTTCATGATTGTTTTAAATTTCAGATGAATTCGCTATTGTAATTTCCAGGTCTGAGAAGAGTGATGTTAACTTCTTGGTTTTTTCCCTGTTTCACTCATTGGCCTAAACGGCTAATTTTTCAATGAAAAGATGTCAGCAAAGTCAGGAAAGCAAGCATGTCAGCTTGCATTCATGACATCAGCCTCAGAACGGTGACATCATAATGGGCGGGACCTTGACGACTGAGCAAGCCTTCAGTATCAAGGATTTATGTACAGCGCTCTGACAAAAGCGGAAGACATGGTGGATTTTCATTCCCAAGTATTGAAGGAAGCAAGGTGTTCACACCTATCCGAAAACGTCTGCAGGGGTAAGTGGCCATTCCAGAATCCACTGGGCAATGTAGGCTTTTTGTTTTCACGCAGAAGTTATTGAGAGGACAGAGAAGCTCCCACAGTGGGAGGTCCCTGAGGGGGTTCCCCACGATGTAGTCTTCCATTACTATGGTCACAGAGACTTGTTGGAGCTTGGTCATAGCACAACCTAATAATATTTCATCACTTTCTCTGGTTTAGACACTTCTGCATGTTTTTCATTTTATTTTCCAGCCGTTGAGCCGTTTGTCTCTCAGGATTTGAACATCGCTTCACTACATCGAAGTCAGTTTTCTAGAATTTTCGATTATCTAAATTTTTATATGATGAGGAGCCCAAATTCTTCTTT
>NW_007239913.1:0-825 GCF_000164805.1 Carlito syrichta
TCTGCACAAATGAAACGTGTGAGATCCAGACGTGTATCATCTAAGTCAACTTCACATTGAGGATCAGAGTACCTATGGTGGCTATTCAGAAGACGGAATGCATAATAAATCTTAACGATTTCAGAAGAAACACTGTAGAATAATTTAACATATCTTTTCCCTTTCTTAAAACTTTTGTACATATTCTTGGGACACGCTGTGTTTTCTGCTGGTGAATTTTAATTTAAACTTACAGATATGCAACCCCTACTCAAAAGGTTCCCCTGCCTATTTGAAGGTAATATAAAATGATATTTCCCTTGTATTTTAAACCAATTTCTATTTTTCAAAGTGTATTTCCACTGAATCCCCGAGGATTTTCTCTACCTAAGACATAATGGTGTACTCTGCAACAATGTCTCGGATTAATGTGATACTTTTTACCGACAAGCCTTGAATATCATGCACACACACAAAAAGAGACCACTGGGAGCCCTATGTTTAGAAACCAAAATAACATGGAGATTTAGAAAGAAGAATTTGGGCTCCTCATTCATATAAAAATTTAGATAATCGAAAATTCTAGAAAACTGACTTTGATGTTAGTGAAGCGATGTTCAAATCCTGAGAGACAAACGGCTCAACGGCTGGAAAATAAAATGAAAAACATGCAGAAGTGTCTAAACCAGAGAAAGTGATGAAATATTATTAGGTTGTGCTATGACCAAGCTCCAACAAGTCTCTGTGACCATAGTAATGAAAGACTACATCGTGGGGAACCCCCTCAGGGACCTCCCACTGTGGGAGCTTCTCTGTCCTCTCAATAACTTCTGCGTGAAAACAAAA
>NW_007239914.1:0-722 GCF_000164805.1 Carlito syrichta
CACATGGCCTCTTGCTACAGAAGAATAAGGAATCTGGGTTACATGAGTCCTCACATACCCAAAAACTACAGGAGTCTTATTAAGGGATAAAAATATATCAGGAATTTGACGCACAAATCTGGGGAATGGGAGTCCTCATATACAGGAAAATTCACAGCCTCTTGCTAAGGATGAATAAGGAATCTGGGTTAACATATGCTCAATCCTAAATATCTACAGGGCGTCTTGCTAAGGGATAAACAAGAATCACGTTTTGGTAGCAGTAATCTGGATATTGGAAGTCTTCATACACAGGAAACTACAGTCTCTTGCTAAGGAAGAATAAGGAATCTGGTTTGCCCGTGTCCACAATACCAAAAATCTAATGGGTTTCTTGATAAGGGCTAAACAAGTATCAGGTTTTCAAAGCAAGAATCTGGGGAACGAAAGACCTCATATGCAGGAAACTACAGGGGCTCTTTCTAAGAAATAATAAAGAATTGGGTTTCCACGAGTCCTCAATTCTAAAAATTTACAGGATGCCTTGCTAAGTTCTACAAAACTCTGGGCTTCGACGTCCCCACATTTTTTCTGAGCTGTTTCCTATTTGGATATTATGAATCAGTCATTCCAGAAGACCAGCAACATTCAGGTCCACTCAATAGTTTAAAAGGCAACATGGCACTACAGTCCATTTAGATTCTGGATCCCCTAACGCCAAATTCCAGGACACAAGTAATCAT
>NW_007239915.1:0-989 GCF_000164805.1 Carlito syrichta
ACAGGACCCCCAAATTCCTGATTAGCATTTAGAAATATGCTGTAGACTTCTAGGTTTGAGAACTACCTGAAGCCAGGGAAAAATTAGCAACTGCTCAGAAGTTTGCTGGTCACATGGAAACTGACTTTCCATGTTCCACACTGGTAACATGAGTAGAAGCTTTCTGGAGACATTGTGTCCCAGATTCCTGCTTCGTTCTCAGCAAAACGACCAAATGTTTCCCGGTGCCCTGGAAGTCTAGACTCTTGGCTCCCAATGGAACTACTCCAGAATATTCCTGTAGATTTGGAAGCGCAGAACCTGGTGCCCTCCCAAAAATACCTTCTAAAATTGGTGCAACATCTAAAGACAAGTTCCTAATTCCTAATAACTGAACTACCAGATGTTTCTGGCGTACGACTTAACCCTGAACTCAGGTCTCACATTCAAAAGAACCGAGATGATTACTTGTGTCCTGGAATTTGGCGTTAGAGGATCCAGAATCTAAATGGACTTGTAGTGCCATGTTACCTTTTAAACTATTGAGTGGACCTGAATGTTGCTGGTCTTCTGGAATGACTGATTCATAATATCCAAATAGGAAACAGCTCAGAAAAAATGTGGGGACGTCGAAGCCCAGAGTTTTGTAGAACTTAGCAAGGCATCCTGTAAATTTTTAGAATTGAGGACTCGTGGAAACCCAATTCTTTATTATTCCTTAGAAAGAGCCCCTGTAGTTTCCTGCATATGAGGTCTTTAGTTCCCCAGATTCTTGCTTTGAAAACCTGATACTTGTTTAGCCCTTATCAAGAAGCCCATTAGATTTTTGGTATTGTGGACACGGGAAAACCAGATTCCTTATTCTTCCTTAGCAAGAGACTGTAGTTTCCTGTGTATGAAGACTTCCAATACTCAGATTACTGCTACCAAAACGTGATTCTTGTTTATCCCTTAGCAAGACGCCCTGTAGATATTTATGATGAGCATATGTTAACCCAGATTCCTTATTC
>NW_007239916.1:0-872 GCF_000164805.1 Carlito syrichta
GATTTTCTAAGTCTGGAGATTTGAGACCAGCCTGGCAACTGGTAGAGACCTCATCTCTACAATGTATCAAAACAACTAGCCAGGCATGGTTGCGTGTATCTGTAGTTCCAGCTACTTGGAAGGGTGAGGTGGAAGGCTCGTCTCTGTTTGGCAGTCTGAGGTTGCGGTGGCTGTGAGCCTGCAGCTGCACTCCAGCCTGGGTGACAGAGTGAGACTCCAACTCAAAAAAACCCAAAAAGTAGAATTAGTATGTGTTACCTTTATTCAAATTAGCATCTGGACACTACAAAAAGCTGTGATTGTGGATTGGTTTGTGTAGAAACCACTGTTCAATCCTTACAATTAAATGTTTTAACTAAAAAAAAAAAATTATTCTTGGCAATATAGGTTCTTTCTAGCATCCACTCCCAGACTTGATCAGCCTCTACCCATTACCCAGTTCTAAAGGAGCTTTTATTTGTTTTATTTTTTAAATTTTTTGAGTTGGTGTCTCACACTGTCGCCCAGACTGGAGTGCACAGTTCGCTCCCGGCCACTGCAGCTTCGACCTGCTGAGCTCCGGCGATCCTTCTGCCTCAGACTTCCAAGTAGCTGAAACTACAGGCACGCTCTATCATGCCCAGCTAATTTTTTGATTTATTGTAGAGATGAGGTCTCGCCGGAGCTTTTATATTTTTAGCTATTTGTTATAACAATACCCTTCACTTTTCACCAATTTCTGCCTTACACTTTCCTGCTGCCATTAAAAAAATACCCAAATCTGGGTAACTTATACAAAATAAAAATGTATTTCTCACAGTTGTGAAGGTTGGGATGTTTGTGATCCAGGTTTCAGCAGATTTAGTTTCTGGTGAGACTACTTTCACTAATTG
>NW_007239917.1:0-1294 GCF_000164805.1 Carlito syrichta
TCAAAACTTATTGCCCTACACGCAATTTTATTTCATTCATATTCAGAATGATAGAACTCAGTCAATAAAAAAAGAAACTAATCGAAAAACTTGAGAAAACTGAATTTGAAAGGAAGACACAGAGCTGTGCTGACTCACAATTGAGCAGTATTAAAACCATAGAGACAGCTGTTGGTCAGTGATAAAACTCAGTGGAAGCTGACATCAGGAGCAAAGAAACAGAAAACAAACTACATTATGTAACAGTAATAAAACATAATTCTGAAAAGATAGCATTGGTAGAAATCATTGGATAAAATCTATCATGCTCTAAATAGAAAGAAATAGTCTTTTCCCCGTTTACTAACCATGGAAGACATGTCTGTCTAGGCAGTAGATTTAAAAAACACACAATTATTTGCTAATGTTCACACGAGCTTCCTCAAAATGAACTATTCAGTGTGAAATTTCATGATGGGCACTTTGGAAAGTGGCATGGCATAGCAACACAAGGCCTTACTAAAGTTAACCTTACACTTAATTAGCAAAATGCAATAAATTCTTAAGTTCATTTACAGTGAAAATAATCTGAAAAGAAGGGATATAACCGAAGACACATTTGATGACGTAAATGCCCCAATTGATGTGTGCCTTGTGTTTTCCATATTTTGAAAGTGCTTTAAAAAGTCTAGTAGCATGCCCATACCATACAATTCTTTCATCTAAATTATTAAAACTTTAGCTTCTAGTCTATTTACGAAATTGTGCAATAATCACCACAATCCAATTTTAATTTTTTTTTTTTTTTTTTGAATTGGAGTCTCACTCTGTCGCCCAGACTGGAGTGCAGTGGCCGCTCCCGGCCACCGCAGCCTCGATCTGCTGGGCTCCAGCGATTCTTCGGCCTCAGTCTTCCGAGTAGCCGGAATTACAGGTGCGCGCTACCAAGCCTGGCTAATTTTTTGATTTTATTGTAGAGATGAGGTCTCGCCTGCCCAGGTGGGTCTCGAACCCGCGGGCTCAGGCAAACCACTCACCGCAGACTCCCAGAGGCGCGGGATTACAGGCTGAGCCACCAAGCCCGGCTGAGAATTTATTGTTTTGAGTTGGAGTCCTTTTCTGTAGCCCAGGCTGCAGTACAGTGGCACTCTCATGGACACCCCGTGTCAACCTGCTGAGCTATGGTGATCCTGCTGCCTCAGACTTCAAGGTACCCAGAACTGCAGGTGCCCTAGCACCCCTGGCTAATTTTTAAATTTTATTGTAGAGAGCAGGTCACGCCAATTTGCCTGGGGTGTTCTCAAACCCTCAGGCG
>NW_007239918.1:0-768 GCF_000164805.1 Carlito syrichta
ATTCTGGAGTGCAGTGGCCACTCCCGGCCACCGCAGCCTCGACCTGCTGGGCTCCGGCAATCCTTCACCTCAGCCTTCCGAGTAGCCGGAATTACAGGCACACGCTACCACGCCCGGCTGATTTTTTTATTTATTATAGAGATGAGGTCTCGCTGCCCAGGCGGGTCTCGAACCTGCAAGCTCAGGCAATCCACTCACCTCAGCCTCCCAAAGGCGTGGGATTACAGGCTGAGCCACCGAGCCCGGCTTTTTTCCTTTTTTGTTGAGATGAGATCTTGCTATGTTTCCTAGGCTGTTATCAACTTTGGGGCTCAAGCAATTCTGCCTTGGCCTCCCAAAGTGCTAGGATTACAGACATAAGTCACCATGCCCAGCCAGTTGTTCTTAAAATTGTTCTCTTTTCTTTGTTTGGGCCTGTCCCTTTAGGAAGATTTCTTTTTTTGTTTTCTGGGGGGGGGTTTGAGTTGGAATCTCACTCTGTCGCCCAGGCTGGAGTGCAGTATCACAATCGCAGCCACCGCAACCTTGACCTGCTGGGCTCAGTTAATCCTTCCACCTCAGCCTTCCGAATAGCTGGAACCACAGGCGTGCACTACCACATCCAGCTAACTTTTTTGATTTATTGCCCAGCCAAATTGTCCAGTCTGGTCTCGAACCCCTGGGATCAGGCAATGCTCTTGTCTCTACCTCCCAAAGTGCTGGGATGATATATGTGAGCCTGCACGCCTCTTAGAGTCAGTATGAAATCCCAATCCTTCCTCATGTAGA
>NW_007239919.1:0-1001 GCF_000164805.1 Carlito syrichta
TTACTGTTATCTCAGATATCAGCTCCTTCCTAGTTTCTTCTTGTGTCTCCTCAATTCTTTTTAATCTCTCCATTATTGTTTTGATATCTACATTTGCATTTTGAGACCCTTCATTCTGGGGACTTTTCATTGTTTGTATTCCAAAGTCAGTTTTCTCAGTGTCTGCTCTCCCAGGCGTCTGGGAGAGACCCATACTCTTCTTTTGGTTTTTCTTCATTTCTGTAGATTTTTCTCCCTCTACCCCTTTCCTTCCCCCTCTTCAATTCTGTTTTTGAGGGAAGGTGGGGTTGCTTTTATTTCTCTTCTGCAATGACCTGTTCTTCCTTATGAGGGTCTTCTGGTTTTGTTCACTTTTCCCTCTGCTTTACAGTCTGTCTATTCAGCAGTTTGCAGTCTTGGTCCCAGTTCACCTATGCTGTCACCATCTTGCCCTATCCTCTATTCAACATATTCTAATTACCCTCTATACCAATTAAACCACCTAGTGATTGCTAATGTGCTTTGTCTCTTATAATAGTTTGGAGTTGTCTTGAAAAAAGTTATAGAGAGATAATTACCTTCTTGAGACTATAATTTGTGAACATTTATTTTTTATTTATTTATTTTTTTAATTGAACACATGTTAAGGATTTTATTTTTCTCACATAATATGAGGGAACTAGGTAGAAGTTATAATATGGTCAAAGGAAAAGTCAAGACAGCATAGACCTGGGTAAAATAAATGGTGATAGGAATTACAAATGGTACCAAACTGATTTTTGCATGGGCAGGATGATTGTGGGCTGGAGAACAAGACCAGTCACTGCTGGACAGGGGAATATCTGATTCCCTACACATTCTACTTGCCATTTTTTTTTTTTTTTTTTTTTTAGTGTCAGGTTAGGATTTTATTTATTTATTTATTTATTTATTATGAAGTTGTGGGGTACAGTTAAGGGTTAGGTATACAATTGCGTTTCATTCAGACACCCCTGTTGATATGGGGTGTTTCCCCGTTCCCA
>NW_007239920.1:0-800 GCF_000164805.1 Carlito syrichta
CCAACTCATCTTTGACAAAGACTCCACCACCTACCACTGGGGAGAGGAGAACCTATTCAGTAAATGGTGCTGGGAAAACTGGCTAACCACATGCAGAAGATTGAAACAGGACCCCTATCTATCCCCATGCACAAAGGTTAATTCCAATGGATCAGAGACCTAAATGTAAAACCTCAAACCATAAGAACCTTAGAAAATGAAGAAAATACCCTCATGGAAATCGGAACTGGCATCCAATTCCTGAACAAAACCCAAAACCCACAGCTCATAAGAGAGAAAATAGGCAAGTGGGACCTTATTAAACTGACAAGCTTCTGCAAAGCCAAAGAAACCATCAAGATTGCAGGGAGACAGCCTACAGACTGGGAAAAAGTATTTGCCAACTCCAGGTCCGACAAAGGCTTAACATCCTAGATCTACAAGGAACTCAAACGTGCTGAAAAGAAAAAAACAAACAACCCCATTATAAAATAGGCAAAAGATATGAACAGACACTTCACAAAGGAAGACATCCGAGCAACGAACAAACACATGAAGAAATGTTAAACCTCACTAATCATCAGGGAGATGCAAATCAAAACCACACTGAGATACCACCTAACTCCAGTCAGAATGGCAATTATCAACAAGTCAAAAAATAACAGCTGCTGGAGAGGGTGTGGTGAAAAGGGAACACTTCTACACTGTTGGTGGGAGTGTAAACTAGTGCAACCTCTGTGGAAAGCAGTGTGGCAATTCCTAAAGCTCTAAATATCAACCCTCCCATATGACCCCGCAATCCCCCTACTGGATATATCCTG
>NW_007239921.1:0-650 GCF_000164805.1 Carlito syrichta
TGGCTGTGGGCTTCTCGTAGATGGCTTTTAGTATTTTGAGGTATGTTCCCCATATGCCTAGATGTTCAAGGGTTTTTATCAAGAAGGGGTGCTGGATTTTATCAAAAGCTATTTCTGCATCTAATGATGTAATCATGTGGTTTTAGTTTTGACATCTGTTGATGTATTTAATTACATTTATGGTTTTACGAATGTTGAACCAGCCTTGCATGCCAGGAATGAAGCCTACTTGGTCATGATGGATGATTTTTGAGATGTATTGCTGAATCCGATTTGCTAGGATCTTGTTGAGAATTTTAGCATCTACGTTCATCAAAGATATTGACCTGTAGTTCTCTTTCTTTGTTGGATCTTTACCTGGTTTGTGGATCAATGTAATGTTGGGTTCATAAAATGATTTGGGGAGAGTTTCTTCTTTTTCAATCACCTGGAATACCTTCAGTAGGACTGGTATCAGCTCCTCCTTAAATGTCTTGTAGAATTCTGCTGGAAAGCCATCTTGAACAGGGCTTTTACTTGTAGGTAGCTTTCTTATTATACAGTAGATTTCCTTGATTGTTATTGGTCTATTTAGGGTCTCAATTTCTTCTTGTTTCAACCTAGGCAGGTTGTGTGATGTCAGAAAGTCCTCTATTTCCTTAAGGTTTTCA
>NW_007239922.1:0-850 GCF_000164805.1 Carlito syrichta
GGTGACTGATTTAAAAAAAAAAATACACTCAACAAAGACCTAGTTTGACTACTGGGGGTGTCCCCTAATGAGGATTGGAGACTCATGCTAAGACTCAGCCTGTAGCTGGCAGCATTCGGGGTAAACAGACACACTCAGGACAACCTCAGGTCAGGCCCCTGACAAGTGACTCCTGAGACTCCTCAGAGTTGAACTTTGCCCTCAGTCCGGATCCCTAGCAAGAGCCTCCATACAGAGCTGCTTCCACAGCTGACCCACGAATGTCCTTCCAAGGCACTAACCACAGCCACCTCACTCACCCTGTCCTGAGGACAGGAGATGCTCCAGGCAAGACACAAGGAACCTGCAGCAGCAGGTCCCAACCCACCAAGGGCGCTGGTCAATAGCACCTGCTTTCGCTGACAGGACGCAAAGCACAAGCACTGCAACACACCTTGCACTCCTCTCCGTCTCAAAAATGTGCCAGTGTGTATGATAAATTATACAGCAACCCTACATATGCTGGAAAAGAAAGCATGGGGATTTTCTAGTATGAAACATGAATAAAACCCTGTGTTTTGATTTACATCAAGTTAGAGTGTAGCATGTCCTGGTCTTTGGATAGAATGCACACAGGAAGTGATTACCCCCAGGCTCAAGGCAGATGGGAACTGCAGGCTCAGAGCTAAAAACACACCACCAAGGGATGACCAGAGATGTGCATCTTATCTGCAAAGGCCAGCGGGAGGGACCCAGATAGGCACTTCAGTGTCATCATCACCGACCAGTACAAGCAAGTAGGCAACACACAAACCAGCCTGGTGCTAGTGGTCATCACGAGCTGAGGGAACAGGTCAATGTGGGAAAAGTA
>NW_007239923.1:0-528 GCF_000164805.1 Carlito syrichta
AGCTGGCTTTTCTCTTCACTGCCTGATCCACTCCCACCTCCGCACCCCTCCAAATAAATAAATAAATAAATAAAGCAAGTATACAGTGTTGAGATTTTCACCAGCAACAACCCAGAGCTCAAGTGTGATGACGAGACAGTCATACTGGGGCACAGAGAAGAGGAAAATACTCTCAGCAGACGGTGGGAGAATTGGACTTACACATCTACCAGGCACCAACCACACACACCAATTCTCCCTTCAGTTCATAGTTTGGGCACTGGAAAAAGCGAAACCGAGGTGGTCAGTTAGCTTCCCTTCCTTCTTGTCCTCTCCGCCTCAGCCTGTCGGTCTCCCTGCTGCCCCTTCCCCTGGAGTACGGGCTGACTGGGCAACTTGCTCAAGAGAGGAAATAGGACGACGAGACTGAATTCCAAATCCATCCGTTCGTGGATAGACAAGAGGAGGCTTGGGGTCAGAGAGTGGGAGAAGCACGCCCATCTGCGTCCCAGGACTGCATGACTCTC
The DNA here is from genome assembly GCF_000164805.1 of Carlito syrichta. NCBI lineage: Eukaryota > Metazoa > Chordata > Mammalia > Primates > Tarsiidae > Carlito > Carlito syrichta. The sequence continues at coordinate 507 of NW_007239923.1, forward strand.
TCTCCAGGTGAGTCCTGTTGAA
>NW_007239924.1:0-712 GCF_000164805.1 Carlito syrichta
TAGCTAGTTAACTCAGCTAGATATGTCAGGGAGCTGGCTTGTTAAGTCATCTAGTTAAAGTCACCTAGCTACCTGATAGCTAGCTAGGTAGCAAGGTAGTTAAATCAGCTATTAAGTCAGCTGGGTATCAGGTAGCTAGCTAGTTAAGTCAGCTAGTTAAGTCAGGTTGCTAGCAGGTTAAACAGTGAGTTAAGTCACCTGGCTAGACAACTGCATACAAGGATATCTAGGTAGTTAAGTCAGCTGGCCTTGCCAGCTAGCTAGCTAGTTTAGTCACCTAGTTAAGTCAGCTCGCTTGCCAGCAGGTTAGCAAGGCAGTTAAGTAGTTAAGTCAGCAGACAAACCAGCGGGCTATGTAGGTAGTTAGCTAGTTATGTCACCTGACTAAGCATCAGGCGTCTAGATATGTCAGCTAGATAAGTCAGCTACCTATTCACCTGTCTAGCTAGGTAGCTAGCTAGTTAAGTCTGCTGGCTAGCCAGTTGACTACATTGTTATATTAGCTAGTTAAGTCAGCAGGCTAGCCTGCTGGCTAGGTAGGTAGCTAGGCACAAAAATCAGCTGGTTATCTTGTTAATTAAGCTAGTTAAGTCAGCTGAAATGGCAGCATGCTAGCTAGGTAGCTTGTCAGTTAAGTCAGCTCGCCAGACATCTTGCAAGCAAGATAAGTCACCTAGTTAATTCAGCTGGATAGCCAGCTGGCTAGTTATGT
>NW_007239925.1:0-4141 GCF_000164805.1 Carlito syrichta
GAAAGCTGGGATAAATAGCCAGCCGTCTGTCAGGAGAGGGGGACACCCAGCCATCTTAACGAGGCAGCCACCGGGCTGTTTAGCTGGTTAGCCAACTGGCTTAACTAACTGCCCACCTACCTAAGCAGCCTACTAAGAAGCCAGTTTAACTTTCCAACCACCTAGCTAGGCAGCTGGCTATCCAGCTGACTTAACTAGCTGACAACTAGATAGACATACTGCTAGCCAGCTGCCATAACTAGCTAGTCACCTAGCTAGCCAGCTGCTTAGACAGCCCATTTAAGTCACTGAATTAACTAGCTAGACATCTGGCTAACCAGCTAACTTAATTAGCTAGCTATCTACCAAGCCAGGTGGCTAGTCAGCTGACTTAAATAGATGACTTAACCAGCTAGCCAGCTGACTAGCCAGCTGACTTAATTAGCTTGCTACCTGGTTGGCTATAGAGCTAGCCAACACGCTTAACTAGCTAGCTACCCAGTCATGCAAGCTACCCAATCATGCAAGCTATATAAGTAAGCTAGTTAAGTCAGGTGGCTAGCCAGATGACTAGCTAGGCAATGAGATAGTTAACTCAGCTGGCTAGCCAGATTGCCAGCTAAATAAGTCAGTTAGTTAATTCAGCTCTCTAGCCAGCTAGCTAGTTAGGGTAGAGAGCTAGTTAAGTCAGCTGGCTAGCCAGCTGGCTCACTAGTTAACTCATCTAATTGAGTCAGCTGGCTAGTGAGCTGGCTAGCTGGTTAAATCAACTAGTACAGCCAGCTGGCTAGCCAGCTGGCTATCAAGGTAACAAGCTTGTTAAGTCAGATGGCTGGCAAGCGGGATAGCTAGTTAAGTCAGCTAGTTAGTTCAGTTGGCTTCCCAGCCTGCTAGCTAGGTAGCTAGATAGTTAAGTCAGCTGACTAGCCAGCTGACTAGCTGGAAAAGACAGCTATTTATTTCAACTGGCCATCCAGCTGGCTAGCTAATTAAGTCAGCTGGCCTGCCAGCTGGATAGCTGGTTAAGTCAACTAGTTAAGTCAGCTGGCCAGGCAGCTGGCTAGCTAGGTAGCTAGCTAGTTAAGTCAGCTAGTTAATCCAACTGGTTAGCTAGGTAGCTAGCTAGTGAAGTCATCTAGAGAAGTCAACTGGCTAGCTAGTTATGTCAGTTAGTTAATTCAGCTGACTAGCCAGCTGGCTACCTAGTTAAGTAACTTAGTTAAGTCAGTGCGTTGACCAGCAGGTTGACTAGGTTGGTAGGTAGTTAATTCAACTGGCAAGCCAGCACGTTATGAGGGTAGGTAACTAGTTAAGTCAACTGGTTAGCCATCAGACGATCTAATTATGTCAGCTAGTTAAGTCAGCTGGCTATCCAGCTGCCTAGGCAGGTAGCTAGCTAGTTAAGACTGTTGGCTAGCCAGCAGGCTACTTCATTAAGTCAGCTACTTAAATCAGCTGGCTATGCTTCTGGCTACCTAGGTAGCTAGGCAATTAAGTCAGCTGGATAGTCAGCTGGAAAGCTAGTTAAGTCAACTAGTTTAGTCAGCTGGCTAACCAGCTGGCTAGCTCATTAAGTCAGCACGTTAAGTCAGTTGTCTAGCCAGTTGGCTAGCTGGTTAAAAAGCTAGTTACATCAGATGGGTAGGCAGCTGGCTCGCTAGTTATTTCAGCTAGTTATGTCCGCCTGTTAACTAGGAAGCTAGCTAGTTAACTCAGCTAGATATGTCAGGGAGCTAGCTTGTTAAGTCATCTAGTTAAAGTCACCTAGCTACCTGATAGCTAGCTAGGTAGCAAGGTAGTTAAATCAGCTATTAAGTCAGCTGGGTATCAGGTAGCTAGCTAGTTAAGTCAGCTAGTTAAGTCAGGTTGCTAGCAGGTTAAACAGTGAGTTAAGTCACCTGACTAGACAACTGCATACAAGGATATCTAGGTAGTTAAGTCAGCTGGCCTTGCCAGTTAGCTAGCAAGTTTAGTCACCTAGTTAAGTCAGCTCGCTTGCCAGCAGGTTAGCTAGGCAGTTAAGTAGTGAAGTCAGCTGACAAACCAGCGGCCTATGTAGGTAGTTAGCTACTTATGTCAGCTGACTAACCATCAGGCGTCTAGTTATGTCAGATAGATAAGTCAGCTAGCTACTCACCTGTCTAGCTAGGTAGCTAGCTAGTTAAGTCTGCTGGCTAGTCAGCTGACTACATTGTTATATTAGCTAGTTAAGTCAGCAGGCTAGCCTGCTGGCTGGGTAGGTAGCTAGGCACATAAATCAGCTGGCTAGCTTGTTAATTAAGCTAGTTAAGTCAGCTGAAATGACAGCATGCTAGCTAGGTAGCTTGCCAGTTAAGTCAGCTCACAAGACAGCTTGCAAGCAAGATAAGTCACCTAGTTAATTCAGCTGGATAGCCAGCTGGCTAGTTATGTAGCAAGCTAGTTAATTCAACTGACTAGAAAGCAGGCCAGCAAGTTAAAACTGCTAGTTAATTCAGCTGGCTAGTCCGCTGGCTAGCTCATTAGTGACCTAGTAAAGTCAGTTGGTTAGCCAGCTGACTAGCTAATTAAGTCAGCTAGTTAAGAAAGCTGGCTGTACAGATGGCTAGACAGCTAGAGTGCTAGTTAACTCAGCGGGCTAGCCAGCTGCATAACTAGTTAAGACAGCTAATTTATTCACCTGGCTGGCCAGCTGCACAGCACGGTAATAATCTAGTTGATTAATCAGCTGGCTAACCAGCTGGTTAGCTAATTAAGGTATCTCGTTAAGTCAGTTGGCTAGCCAGCTCGCTAACTAGTTAAAAAGTTAGTTAATTCAAATGGCTAGGTAGCTGTCTGGCTAGTTATTTCAGCAAGTATAAAGTCAACTGGCTAGCTAGGTAGTCAGCTAGTATGTCAGCTAGTTATGTCAGCTAGCTAGCTTGTAAGGCAGCTAGTTAAGTCATCTAGCTAGTTAAATAACTAGCTAGGATGGTAGCAAGTTGTTTCAGCTATTAATGTCAGCTGGTTTGCTAGGTAGCTAGAGAGTTAAGTCAGCTAGTTACATCAGCTGGCTAGCTAGCTAAGTCAGCTAGTTAAGTCACCTAGCTCGCCACCTGCCTAGCTGGGTAGCTAGCTAGTTAAGACAACTGGCTAGCTAGCTGGCTAGCTAGTTAAGTCACCTAGTTAAATCAACTCACTAGTCAGCTAGTTAACTAGAAAGCTAGGTAGTTAAGTCAGCTGGCAATTTAGTGGGATATGTAGGTAGCTAACTAGTTAAGTCAGCTGGTTATCAAGTTTTCTAACTAGGTAGCTAGGCAGTTATGTAAGCCTGCAAGCCAGCAGGATACTTAAGTAACCTACTTAAGTCAGCTGGCTAGACAGCTGACCAGCTGTGAAGCTAACTAGTTATGTCAGCTGTCCAGCAAGCTGGTTAACTAGTAAAGTAACTTAGTTAAGTCAACTGGTATACAGCTGGCTAGCTAGGTAGCTAGCCAGTTATGTCAGCAGTCCAGTCAGCTGGCTGGCTAGTTAAGTAACATATTTAAGTCAGCTGGCTAGCCAGCTGGCTAGCTAGGTAGCTTGCTATTTAAGTAAGCTGGCTAGACAGTTGTCTATCTAGTTGTCACCTAGTTAAGTCAGCTGTCTAGCTAGCTGGCTAGTTATATAGCTACATAATTAATTCAGCTCACTAGAAAGCAGGCCAGCTATTTAAGACATCTAGTTAAGTCAGCTGGCTTATTAGCTGGCTAGCTAGTTAGCTAACTGGTTAAGTCAGCTGACTAGTCAGATGGCTAGCTATTTAAGTAATCCAGTTAATTCATCTGGTTTCCCAGATGGCTAGCTAGGTAGCTAGCTAGTTAAGACAGCTGGCTAGTCAGCAGGCTAGCTAGTGTTGTCAGCTAGTTATGTCAGCTCGCTAGCCAGCTGACTAAATTGTTATATCACCTAGTTAATTCAGCTGGTTAACCAGCCTGCCAGCTGGTTAAGTCAGCAAATTTATTCAAGTGGCTAGCCAATGGGCTACCTAGGTAGTTCACTACTTTAATCAGCTGACTAGCCAGCTGGCTACCTGGTTAAATCAGCTAGATAAGTCAGCTGGCTAGCCACATGGCTAGTTATGTAGCTAGCTTTCTAAGTCAGCTGGCTAGCCATCTGGATACCTAGTTAAATCAGCGATTTAAGTGAGCTGGCTAGACAATTG
>NW_007239925.1:4750-7337 GCF_000164805.1 Carlito syrichta
CTTTCCATCACGTCAGCTAACTAGTCGGCTCCCTTGCCTACCAACAAGTCAGCAAACTAGTCAGCTCGTTTGCCAGCCAACAGGTCAACTAACTTGTTGGCTCTCTCACAGGGCAACAGGTTAGCTGGCTAGTCAACTTGCTCTCCAGCCGACTAGTTAAGTCAGCTGACCAGTCGGCTTGCTTGCCAGCTCACTAGTTACAGCAGCTCGCCTGTTGCCTCACTCACCAGTTGACTAGTGAAGTCGGCTCACCAGTCGCCTGTAGAATAGTTAAGCCAGATGACCAGTCGTCTCACTCACTGGCTGACATATAAGTCAACTGTTCTGTAGGATCACTAGCCAGACAATTAGTTAAATCAACTCACCTGTCAGCTCACTCACCAGCTGACTAGTTACGTCACCTACCTGGTTGGCTGCCTATCCAACCTACTAGTTAAGACAACTAACCAATCGGCCGAATAGGTAGCCAACTTGTCAGCTGAAAATTTAGCTCAGCTAACTAGTCACCAAGTAAGGTGATCTAACATGTCGGCCTACTACTCAGCTAGTTAATTCAGCCAATTAAGTCAGATGGAAACCAGCTGACTAGCTATTTAAGTCAGCTCATTAAGTCAGTTGGCTATCCAGCTGGATATGTAGTTAAAAAGCTAGTTAAGTCATATGGCTATCCTTCATGCTAGCTAGTAATATCAGCTAGTTAAGTCAGTTGGCTAGCTAGAAAGCTAGCTACATAAGTCAGCTAGTTATGTCAGCTAGCTAACTAATTAAGTCAACTGGCTATGTAGCTAGCTAGGTAACTAGCTAGTTAAGCCAGCTTGTTAAGACAGCTCATTAGCTAGGTAGCTAGCTGGTTAAGGCTGCCAGTAAAGTCAGTTTTCTAGTTAGTTAAGTCAGCCAGCTAAGTCAGCAGGTTAGCCAGTTGCCTAGCTGGGCAGCTAGCTATTTAAGTCAGCTGGTTAATCAGGTAGCTAGCTAGATAAGTCACCTAGTTAAGTCAGTTCGCTAGCCAGTTGGTTATCTAGGTAGCTAGGTAATTAATTCAGCAGGCAAGCCAGTGGTATACATCGGTAGCTAGCTAGTTAAGTCAGCTGGCTAGCCACCTGGTTAGCTAGAGATTTCAGCTAGTTAAGTCAGCTGGCTAACTAGTTATGTCAGCTAGTTGAGTCAGCTTGGTAGCCAGTTAGCTTCCTGGACAAGTGAGCTAGTTAATTCAAATGGTAAGCCAACTGGCTAGCTAGATAGCTACATAGTTAATTCACCTGGCTAGCCAGCTGTCTAGCTGGTTCAGTCAGCTAGTTGCGTCAGCTGGCTAGCCACCTGTCTAGGTAGGTAGCTAGCTAATTAAGTAAGCTGACTAGCCTGCTGATGAGCTAGTTAAGTCAGTGAGTTAAGTGAGCTGACTAGCTGACTGGCTAGCTAGGTGGCTAGCTAGTTAAGCAAGCTGCCTAGCTGGATGGCTATCAAATTAGGACAGCTAGTTAAGTCAGCTGGTTAGTCAGTTGGCTAGCTTGGTGGTTGACATGATCAGATGGCTGGCTAGCAGGCTGGTCAGGTAGATGGCCAGATAATTAAGCCAGCTCGTTGACAACTGAACACCAGGGTGGTTGGCTATTTAAGCCAGGTTTCTATCCCACTGTCCAGCCAGAGGGCTGGCTATTTAAGCCGTCTGGCTAGCCAGGTGGCCAGTCTGCTAGCTAGCTAGTCAGGCTGCCTAGCCAGCTAGACAACCTGGTAACTAGCTAATTAAGCAAGCTGGCTAGCCGTCTACCCAACCAGGTAGCTAGCTAGTTAAGTCAGCTAGCTAGCCTGTCAATTAGCTAGTCAGCTAGTTGTTAGCTAGCTTGTCAGCTAGCTAGTTTTGTCAGCAAGCATGTCAGCTAACTATTCAGCTAGCTAGTTAAGTCAGCTAGCTAGTCAGGTTGCTTGTCTAACAGCTAGTTAAGTCAACTAGTTAGTCAGCTAGCTCTTCAGCAAGATAATAAAGTCAGCTAGCCAACTAACTAGCCAGTTAGCTAGCTAGTTAAATCAACTTGCTAGACAACTAGATAGCTTGCTTGCTAGCAAGTTATGTCAGCTAGATAGCCAGCTAAATAGTCAACTAGCTAGTTAAGTCAGCTAGCATACCAGCTAGTTACTTGGCTAACTAGTTGCGTAGCAACTCATCTAGCTAGTCAGCTAACTAATTGGCAAGCTCGCTTTTCATCAGGATAGCCAAATATTCAGCCAGCTAGATAGGGAGCTAGTTAAGTCAGCTAGTTAAGTCAGCTTGTTTGCCTGCTGTTTCGGTATGTAGCTAGCTGGGTAAATGAGCTGGCTAATCAGCTTTCTAGCTTAAGTCAGCTAGGTAGGTGAGCTGGCTAGCCAGCTGGCTAGATAGAAAGCTAACCAGGAGGCTAGCTGTTCAAGTCAGCTAGTTAAGTCAGCTGGTTAGCCTGCTGGCTAGGTATGTAGCTAGCTGGTTAAATGAGCTGGCTACCCAGCTTTCTAGCTTAAGTCAGTTAGGTAAGTCAACTGGCTAGCCAACTGTCTAGGTAGGCAGCTGACTAGCGGTTTAAGTCAGCTTGTTAAGTCAGGTGGCAACCAGCTG
>NW_007239926.1:0-879 GCF_000164805.1 Carlito syrichta
AGCTAGGTAGCTAGGCTTTTATGTCAACTGGCTAGCAAGCTAGCTAGCTAGTTAAGTCAGCTAATTAAATTAGCTGGCTGGCCAGCTGGCTATCTAGGTAGCCAACTAGTTAAGTCAGCTGTCTAGCCCGCTGTCTAGCTAGATAATTCACCTAGTTAAGTCAGCTGGCTAGCAAACTCTCTAGCTAGGTAGCTTGCTAGTTAAGTCAGTTGGGCAGACAGTTGGCTAAGAATATCAGTCACCTAGTTAACACAACTGTCTAGCCAGCTGGGTAACTAGTTAAATCAGCTAGTTGATTCAACGGGCTAGCCAGCTGGCTAGCTCATTAAGTCACCTCGCTAAGTTAGCTTGCTAGCCAGCTGGTTAGCTAGATATCTAGGTAGTTAAGTCAGCTTGCAATCCAATGGGCTATGTAGGTAGCAAGCAAGTTAAGTCAGCTGGCTAGTCAGCAGACTTGCTCATTAAGTCAACTATTTAAGTCAGCTGGCTAGCCAGATGCCTAGCTAGGCTGCTAGGCAGTTAAATCAGGAGGCTAGCAAGTTGGTTAGCAAATTATGTCAGCTAGTTAAGTCAGCTGGCTAACCAGTTTGCTAGATAGGTAGCAAGCTAATTAAGTCAATTGGCTATCCAGCTGGCTAACTACTTTAGTCAGTTAGTTGAGTGAGCTGGATAACCACCTGGCTAGCTGGTTATGGCAACTTTTTAAGTGAACTGGTTAGCCAGATGCCTAGCTAGTTAGCTTGCTAATTTACTCAGCTGTCTAGCCAGTTGGCTAGCTGGTTAAGTGAGCTAGTTAAGTCAGCTAGCTAGCCAACTGGATAGCTTGGTATCTAGCTAATTAAGTCAGCTGACAAGACTACTGGCTTGTTAGTTAATTCA
>NW_007239927.1:0-495 GCF_000164805.1 Carlito syrichta
TAGCAAGCAAGCCATCTAGTTAAGTCAGCCAGTTAAGTCAGCTGGCAAGCCAGATGGCTAACTAGTTAGCAAGCTCATTAGGTCAGCTGGCTAGTCAGCTGGCTAGTTAATTAAGTCATCTAGGTAAGTCAGCTGCCTAGTCTGTTGGTTAGCAAGGTAGCGAGTTAGCTAAGTAAGCTGGCTAGCCAGCTAGATAACCAACTTAATCAGCTATTGAGTCAGCTGACTAACCATCTGACTAGCTAGTTAAGTAAGATAGTTAAGTCAGCTGGCAAGCCAGCTGGCTAGCTGGTTAAGATAGCTAATCAAGTCAGCTAGCTAGTCAATTTGCTAGCAAGGTAGCTAGCTAGTTAAATCACCTGGCAAGCCAGCTGGCTAGCTAGTTAAGTCAGCTAGTTAAGTCAGCTTGCTATTCAGCTGGCTAACTAGTTAAGTAAACTGGTTAAGTCAGCTGGCTTGTTTTTTAGCTAGCTAATTATGTCAGCAAGTTATGTC
>NW_007239928.1:0-1168 GCF_000164805.1 Carlito syrichta
CTAGCTAGGTAACTAGCTAGTTAAGTAATCTGTCTATCCAGCTGGCTAGCTAATTAAGTCAACTGGCTAGCCAGCTGCTAGCTAGTTAGGCAAGCTAGTTAAGCCAGCTTGCTAGCCAGCTACTAGCTAGTTGGGTCAGCTAGTTAATTCAGCTGGCTTGCCAACTGACTAGGTAGGTAGCTAACTAGATAAGTCAGCATGCTAGGCAGCTGGCTAGCTTGTTAAGACAGCTAGTTAAGTCAGCTGTGTTGCAAACTGGCTTGGTAGGTTGAAAGCTAGTTAAGATAGGTGGATGGTCACCTGGCTAGCTATTCATGTCAGCTAGTTAAGTCAACTGGCTAGGAAGCTATTTACTTGTCAGCTAGTTGAGTCAGCTGGCTAGGTAGCTGGCTAGTTGGTTAAGTCAACTAGTTGTCAAGAGGCTAGACAACCGGCTAGCTAGGTGACTAACTAGTAAAGTCAGCGGGCCAGCGAACTGTCTAACTGGTTGCAAAAGCTAGTTATGTCAGCTGGCTACACTACCTGCTAGCTAGGGATTTGGCAGTTAAGTCAGCTGGCTAGACAGCAGTCTAGCTAGTTAAGCTACCAAGTTAAGTCAGCTGGATTGCTAGCTGGCTATCTATGTAGCAAACTAGTTAATTCAGTTGGCTGGAAAGCTAGGTATCAATCTAGTTAAGTCAGTTGACTAGCCAGCTGACTAGCTAGGTTGAGAGCTAGTTATGTCAGCTGGCTAGCCAACTCGCTTTCTAGTTACATTAGCTAGTTGAGTCAGTTGACAAGTCAGCCGGCTAACTGGTTAAGTCAACTAGTTAATTCAGCTGACTAGCCAGTTGACTACCTAGGTAGCAAGCTAGTTGTTAGTTGGCTAGCCAGCTAACTGGCTAGTTAAGTCCTCTAGTTAATTCATCTGGCTACTCAGCTGGCAAGCTCAGTAGCTGGCTAGTTAAATTAGCTGGATATATAGCTGGCTAGGTGGTTCAGTCAGCTATTTAATCAGCTGGTTAGCCACCTGGCTAGCAAGTAAAGTCATCTAGTTAAGTCGGCTGGCTAGACACCTGGCTAGTTGGTTAAGTCAGCTAGTTAAGTCAGCTGGCTAGCCACTTATGTGAACTAGTTAAGTGAGCTGGCTAGCAAGCTGCTTAGCTGGTTAAGTCAGCTAATTATGTCA
>NW_007239929.1:0-6303 GCF_000164805.1 Carlito syrichta
GACAAAGCTAGCTAGCCAGATGGCTAGCAGGCTGACAGCTGCCTATACCTAGCTAACCAGCTGGATAGCTGGCTAATTTAACTAGCTAGCTACCTATGTAGCCCACTGACTTTTCAGCTGACTTAACTACCTAGCTACCTAGCTAACCATCTGGCCAGTGAGCTGATTTAACTAGGTTATTTAACTAGGTATTTAACTGACTGGCTAGGTGACTTAACTAACTAGCTTCCTACATAGCTTGCTGGCTTGCTGGCTTACTTTACCTAACAACCTAGCTAACCTGCTGGCCAAGAGATGACTTAACTAGGTGACTTAACTATGGAGCCAACTGGCTAGCCAGCTGACTTAACATGCTAGCTGCCCTGCTAGGCAGCTGGTTATCCAGCTGACTTAACTAACTGATTTAAGCTGCTAGCCAGCTGACTTAACTAGCTAACTCAACTAGCTAGCTAGTTAGCTAACCAGCTGACTTAATTAACTGACTCAACTAGCTGCCTACCTAGATTACAGCTGGCTAGCCTGCTGACTAAACTAACTGACTTAACCAGCTAGCCAGCTGCCTGGCCAGCTGACTTAACTAGCTGATTTAACTAGATAGCAACAGGGTTTGCCACCTGAATTAACTAGATGACTTAACCAGCTAGCCAGCAGTCTATCCAGCTGATTAATTAACTGGCTTCCCTGCTATGCAGTTGCCTAGCCAGCTGAGATACTAACTGACTTAACTAGCTATGCAGCTGACTTAACTCACTGATTAAATTAGCTAGCTACCTAGCTAGCCAGCTGAATTAACTAGCTGATTTAACTAGCTAGCTACCTAGCTAGCTATCATACAGCTAGATATCTTAACTAGGTGAATTAACTAGCAAACTAGCTGATATATCTAGCTGACTTATCTAGCTAGCTACCTAGCTAGCCAGCTGACTTAACTAGCTGAAATAACTAGCGAGCCTGCTGGTAACCCATCTAAAGTAACTAGCTTTTTAACTAGCTAGCAAGCTGGCTAGACCACTGACTTAACAAGTTGACTTAACTAGTTAGCCAGCTGGTTACCAAGCTGACTAAACAAGCTGACTTAACTAGCAGACCAGCTTGCTAGTCAGCTGATGATTCAATTGCCTAGCCACCTAGCTAGCCAACAGCCTAGCCAGCTGAATTAACTAGCTGACTTAAGTGCAGTATCCGCTGGCTAGCCAGCAGACTTAACTAGCTAGCTACCTAGCTAGACAGCTGGATAGCTGGATGATTTAACTAGCTGATATAACTAGATAGCCTTATGGCTATCCAGCTGACTTAGCTAGCTACCTACCTACATAGCCCACTGGCCTGCCAGCTGACTTAACGACCTAACTTCCTAGCTAACCTGCTGGTAAGCGAGCTGACTTATCTAGATGACATAACTAGCTAGCCAGCTGACTAGCCAGCTCACTTAACTAACTGACTTAACTAGCAAGCCAGGTGATTTAACAACGTGACTTAACTAGCTAGTTACCTAGTTAGCCAGCTGAAGTAACAAGCTGACATACCAGCTAGTCAGCTGCCTGGCCAGCTGAATTATCTTGCTAGCCAGCTGGTCTGCAAGCTGAATTAACTAGCTGAATTAACAAAATAGCCAGCTGGCTAGCCAGCTGTCTTAACTAGCTAGCTACGTAGCTAGCCAGCTGGGAAGCCAGCTGATTTTACTAGCTTGCTTCCTAGGTAACTAGCTGGCTAGGAAGGTGATTTAAATCGTTGACTTAACCAGATAGCCAGCTGACTAAGCAGCTAACTCAACTAGCTGATTTATCTAGTTAGACAGCTTGCTAGCTAGCTGGCTTAACTAGCTCTCTACCTAGCTAGCTAGCTGACTAACGAGCTGACATATCTAGCTGACTTAATTAGCTGCCAGTTGGCTAACCAACAGACTCAACTAGCTCGTTACCTAGCTAGTCACCTGGCTAGTCAGCTGACTTAACTAGGTGACTTAAATAGCTAGCCAGCTGCCTAGACAGCTGACTTAAGTAACCAGCTACCTAGCAAGCCAGATTGCTAGCCAGTTGACCTAATTAAGTGTCTTAACTTGCTAGCCAGTGGGCTAGACAGACGAATTAAATGTCTAGTTACCTAGCTAGCCAGCTGTCTATACAGCTGACTTAACTAGTTGACATAGCTAGCTAGCCAGCAGGCTAGCATGCTGACTTAACCACCTAGCTAGCCAGCTGGATAGCCAGCTAACTTAACTAGCTAGCAACCTATGTAGCCCGCTGACTTTTCAGTTGATTTAACAGCCTAGCTACCTAGCTAACCATCTGGCTAGTAAGCTGACTTAACTAGGTTATTTAACTAGGTAATAAACTGGCTAGCCAGGTGACGTAACTAGCTAGCTACAGAGCTACCCAGCTGGCAGACCAGCTGACTTCACTCGCTGACTTAACTAGCAAGCAAGCTGACTTAACTAGCTGACTTAACCAGCTAGCTACATACCTAGCCAGGTGGCTTAACTAGCTGACTTAACTTGATTACTTAACTAGCTAGCTAGTTGACATAACTAGCAGAATTATATAGCCAGCTTCCTAACTAGGCAGCTGACTTACCTAGCTGAAATATCTAGCTACCCAGATGGATAGCCATCTGACTTAAATAGCTTTTTAATAGCCAAGTGACTTAAGGAGCTGACTTAACTAGCTAGCTAGCTGGTTGCCAACTGACTTAACTAGCTGATTTAATCACCTAGTCAGCTGGCCATCCAGCTGAATTAACTACCTGGCCACCTATCTAGCCAGATGGCTAGCCACTTGAATTACATAACTGACTTAAGCTAGCAAGCTGGCAAGCCAGCTCACTTATCTAGCTAGCTACCTACCTAGCTAATAAACTACCCAGCTGTCTTAACTAGCTGACATCAATAGCTAGCCTGCTGGCTAGCAAGCCGACTTATCAAGCTAGTTACCTACCTAGCCAGCTGGCTAGACAGCTGACTAAACTAGTTGATTTAACCAGCTAGCCAGTTTGCTTGCCAGTTGGCCTTACTTAATGACATCACTAACTAGCCAGGTAGCTATCTAGCTGACCTAATTAGCTAGCTACCTACCTTGCCAGTTGGCTTGCCAGCTCTCTTAACTAGCTGAATTAACCAGCTAGCCAGTTGGCTACCCAACTGACTTAACTAGTTCACTACCTAGCTAGCCAGCTTGCTAGCGAGCTGACTTAACTTGCTGACTTAACTAGCTAGCTACCTACCTAGCCAGCTGACTTATAAAGTTAGCTACCTAGCTAGTTACCTAGCTAGCCAGTTCACTTAAATAGTTAGCTAAATAGCTAGCTACCTAGCTAACAAGCTGACTTAAATAGTTAGCTGCATAACTATCTAGCTGTCTTAACCAGCTAGTTATCTAGTTAGCTTACTCATTATCTTATGTGCCAGCTAGCTGACTTAATCATCTGACTTAACTCGTTAGCTAACAAGCTAGCTAGGTGACTCAACAAGCTGATTTAACTTGTTAGCTAACTAGCTAGCAAGCTGACCCATCCAGCTGACAAAACTCGTTATCTAACTAGCTAACTAGCCTATTCAATCAGCTGACTCAACCCATTTGCTCACTAGCTAGCTAGCTGACTCAACCATCTGATTTAACATGTTAGTTGACTAGTTAACTACCTGACTCAACCTGCTGACTTAACCCGTTAGCTAACCAGCTAGCTAGATGTCTCAACGAGCTGACTAAATTAGAAAGGTGTCTTAAATAGCTGACTTAGATAGCTGACTTAATTACTTCGCTAACTGACTTAATTGGCTGACCAAACTAGTTAGGTAGCTGACTTAAGTACCTGAGTTAAATATTTAGCTATCTATCTGGTTGAATAACTAGTTGAATGAACTAATTAGATAACTTGTTAGGTAGCAGACTTAAGTGGCTGATTTAAATAGCTAAATAGTGAGCTAGCTGACTTAACTAACTGACTTAGCTAGCTAGTTCATTAGCTATATGACTTAGCTAACTGACTTAACTAGTTTGCTTATGAGATAACTACCTGACTTGACGCATTGGTTATCGAGTTAGCAACTGTTTTAACTAGGTGGTAAACAAGTTAACTACCTGACTTAACTAGTCGGTTAAGGAGTTATTCAGGTGACCTAATTTGACTGACAAGTTGGCCGACTAGTTAGCTGGGTTAACTAGATGACTGACGAGTTTGCCCATAAGTTAGCTCGGTTAACTTGTTGTCTGCTTGGTTTGCTGACCTAACAAGTCAGCCAACTAGTCAGTCGACTAGTTAGCTGAGCTAACTTTTCATCTGACAAGTTGACTGACCACCCGACCGATTGGTTAGCTGACTTAACTAGTTGGCTGGCTACTTAGACGACTGGTTAGTTGATTTAACTAATTGGCAGGTGAGTGAGCCGACAGCTGTGCTGCCTTAACTAGTCGGCTGGCGAGCGAGATGACTGGTGACAATTAAGTAGTCGGCTGGTGAGCAAGCCGAAGAGTTAGCCGAACTGTTGTCCAGCGAGTGAGCTGAAAATTTAGTTGACTCTGTCCGAACCGGCTGGAGACAGAGCTCGACTAGGTTTGCTGACCAATTGGCAGGCGAGAAAGCCAACTAAGTAACTACATGATTTGTTAGCTGATTTAACTAGCTAGCTGACGAGCTAGCTGGCTATCTAGCTGACATAACTAGCTAGCAAACAAGCTATTTAGTTGTCTAGCTAGCTGACTTAACTAGCTAGGTAACAGGCTAGTTAGACGGCTAGCTGACATAACTATCTTGCTGACTAGCTTGCTGACTATCTAGCTGACTTAACTAGCTAGCTGACTAGCAAGCTGTCAAGCAAGCTGAATTAGTTATCTAGCTGAATATATAGCTGATTTGCTAGCTGAGTTAACTAGCTATCTGGGGAGCTATCTGACTTAACTAGCTGACTAGCTAGTTGGCTGGCTATCTGTCTAGCCAGCTGACTTAACTAGCTATCTACCTAGTTGGCTCGACAGCTAGCAACCTGGCTTAACTAGCTAGCTACCCGGCTGGCTAGCTCTCTAGGCAGCTGGCAACCTAGCTAGTGGGCTGGCCAGCTGGCTAGTAAACTGGCTTAAATAGCCAACCAGCTGGTTCTACAGCAGGATAGCCATCTGGCTTAACTAGCCAGCCACCCTGCTAGCTAGCCTGCTAGCCAGCTCACTTAACTCGCTGACTTAACTAGCTAATCAGCCAGCTAGTCAGCTAACATAATTAGTTAGCTACCTCTCTAGCCAGTTGGCTAGCCAGCTTACTTAACTAGCCGACTTAACCAGCTAGCCAGATGTCTAGCCAGCTGACTTAACTAGAAAGCTACCTAAGTAGTCAGTTGGCTAGCCACTTGAATTAACTAGCTGACTTAACCAGCTAGCCAGCTGGCTAGCCAGCTGACTCAACTAGTTGACGTAACTAATTAACCAGATGGCCAGTCAGCTAACTAAACTAGCTGACATCACTAGCTAGCCAGTTGGCTAACCAGCTGACTTAACAAGCTAGCTACCTATGTACCCGCTGCCTTGCCAGCTTACTTAACTACCTAGCTACCCAGCTAACCAGCTGGCTAGTGAGCTAATTAATTAGGTGACAAGTAGTTATCCAGCTAGCTAGACAGCTGACTTAACTAGCTCTCTACTTCTTAGCAATCTTGATAGCCAGCTGACTTAACTACCTGACATAATTAGCTAGCCAGCTGACTAGCCAACTGACAACTAGGTCACATTATAGATAGACAGCTTTCCACCCAGCTAACTTAACTTGCTGTCTTAACTAGCTTATCTGCTTTCTAGCCAGTTGAATTAAGTAGCTTGCTACATAGATAGCCAGCTGACTATCCAGCTGAATTAACTAGGTGATTTATCTTGCTAGCCAGTTGTTTAGCCAGCTGATTTAACTAGAAAGCTACCTAGTTAGCCAGCTGGATAGTCAGCTGACTTTACTAGGGGACTTCAGTAGCTAGCCAACTGTCAAGACATCTGACTTAATTGCCTAGCTACTTAGCCAGCAGGCTAGCCAGCTGACTTAACTAGCTGACAACTAAATAGCCAGCTGGCTAGCAAGCAGACTTAACTAGCTAGCTACCTAGCTAGACAGCTGGATAGTCAGCTGACTTAACTAGCTGACATAAGTAGACGCCTGATGGCTAACCAGCTGATTTAACTAGCTAACTAATTTCATAGCCTGGTAGCTTTCCAGCTGACTTAATTATCTAACTACTAGCTAACCTGCTGGCAAGCGAGCTGACTTATCTAGGTGACTTAACTTTCTATCCAGCTGACTAGCCAGCAGACTTAAATAGCTAGCTATCCTGCT
>NW_007239930.1:0-387 GCF_000164805.1 Carlito syrichta
TGGAATGGAATGAATGGAATGGAATGGAAATAAGTGGAGTGAAGTGGAGTGGAATGGAATAGAGTGAAATGGAGAAGAATGGAATGGAGGGCTGTGGAAAGGAGTGGAGTGGAATGGAATAGAGTCGAATCGAATGAAGTGGAATGGAATGGAGTGGAGAGGAGTGCAATGGAGTGGAGAGGTATGGAATGGAACGGAATCGAGAAGAATGGTATTTAATGGAAAGGAAGAGAGAAAAATGGAATGGAATGGAATGGAGAGGAATGGAATGGAATTGAATGAAATTCAATGGAATTAAAGGATTGGAATGGAATGGAATAAAAAATATGATGCAATTGAATGTAGAGGAATGGATTAGAAGGGAATGAAATGGAATGGAAAAGAATC
>NW_007239930.1:1938-2571 GCF_000164805.1 Carlito syrichta
ATGGAATGGAATGGGGAAGAATGGAACAGAGAGGAATGGAATGGAAGGGAGAGAAATTCACTGACATGGAATGGATAGCAACTGATTCGAATGGAATGGAAAGGAATGGAAAGCAATGGAGTGGAATGGAGAGGAAAGGAATGTTATGGAGAAGAATGTAATGGAATGGAGAGGAATGGAATGGAACGGAAAAGAGAGGAATGAAAAGGAATGGAGTGTAAGGGAATGGATTGGAGTGGAATGGAATGGAATGTAATTTAGATGAACGGAATGGAATGGAATGGAGAGGAATGGAATCAAATGGAATGGAATTTATAGAATGGAACGGAATGGAATGGAGAGGAATGGAATTGAATGGAATGGAATGGAGTGAAATGGAATGGATGGTAGAAGAATGAAATTGAATGAAACGAAATGGAGAGGAATGGTATGGAATGCAGAGGAATGGGATTGAAAAAAAATGGAGTGGAATT
Organism: Carlito syrichta; assembly: GCF_000164805.1. NCBI lineage: Eukaryota > Metazoa > Chordata > Mammalia > Primates > Tarsiidae > Carlito > Carlito syrichta. The sequence goes on from NW_007239930.1 coordinate 2,412, forward strand.
GCTGGAATGCATGTAATGGAATGTAGCGGAAGGAATTAAGCTTAATGGAATGGAAAGAAATGGTTTGGAAGAGAATAAGAGGAATGGAGAGGAATGGAGTGAATCAGAAATTAGTAGAATAGAATGGAGTGGAGTGGAATGGAATGGAAGGGAAAGGTGT
>NW_007239930.1:3807-4568 GCF_000164805.1 Carlito syrichta
AGAGTAATGAACTGGAATGGAATGGAGTGGAATGGAATGAAATGGTATGGATACGAATGGAATAGAATATAATGGAATGGAATGAAAAGGAATGGAATAAAATGGAATGAAATGGAATGGAGAGTAATGGAAAGGAATGAATAGTAGTGGAATCGAATGGAGAGGAATGGAATGGAATGGAGTGGAATAGATTGGAATGGAATGAATCTTAAGGAATAGAATGGAGAGGAATGGATGGAAAGGACTCCAAAGGATTGGAGAGGATTGGAATGGAATGGAATGGAATGGAGTGGAGAGGAATGAAATGGAGGGAAATTGAATGAAGAGGAATCGTATGGAATGGAATGCAAAGGAATGAAATGGATTGGAATGGAGAGGAATAGGATGGAAGGGAAAGGAGAGATGAATGGAAAGGAATGGAGAGGAATGGAATGAAATAGAATGTAGCCGAGAAGTATGAAATGGAAATGAATGTAATGGAGAGGAATGTAATGGGGAGGAATGGAATGGATAGTTATGTAATAGAATTTAATGAAGAGGAATGGAATGGAATGAAATTGAATGAAAGTGAGAGGAGAAAAATGGAATGGAATTATTAGAATGTGATGGAATGTAGAGGAAAGGAATGGAATGAAATGGAGCAGAATGGAAAGTAGAAGAATGGAATGGAATGTAAGATAGGAATGGATTCGAATTGAATACAATGTAAATAATGACATGGAAAGGAAAGGACTGGATTGGAATTGAATGGAATGGAGAGG
>NW_007239931.1:0-759 GCF_000164805.1 Carlito syrichta
TTCCATTCCATTCCATTCCACTCCATTCCATTCCAATCCATTCCATTCCATTCCTTTACTCTCCATTCCTTTTCATACCATTCCACTCCATTTCCTTCCATTCCATTCCTAACCATTCCATTCCATTCCTGTCCATTCCATTCCATTCCATTTTTCTCCATTCCTCTCCTTTCCATTCCTTTCTATTCCTCTCCATTCCATTCAGTTCCATTTCATTCAATTCCTCTCCATTCCATTCCGCTGCATTCCATTACATTTCATTCCTCTTCATTCCATTCCATTCCTCTCCATACCATTCCATTCCTCTCCATTCCATCCCTCTCCATTTCACTGCATTTCATTCCTCTCCATTCGTTTCCATTTCATGCCATGCATTCCATTCTGCCTCATTCAATTTCACTCTATTCTACACCTTTCCCTTCCATTTCATTCCACTCCACTCCATTCTATTCTACTAATTTCTGATTCTCTCCATTCCTCTTATTCTCTTCCAAACCATTTCTTTCCATTCCATTAAGCTTAATTCCATTCCTCTACATTCCATTACATGCATTCCAGCAATTCCACTCCATTTTTTTTCAATCCCATTCCTCTGCATTCCATACCATTCCTCTACATTTCGTTTCATTCAATTTCATTCCTCTGCCATCCATTCCATTTCACTCCATTTCATTCCATTCAATTCCATTCCTCTCCATTCCATTCCGTTCTATAAATTCCATTCCATTTGATTCCATTCCTCTCCATTCCATTCCATTC
>NW_007239932.1:0-7235 GCF_000164805.1 Carlito syrichta
TCTAGATTCTGAATGTGGTATTCAGGATATCTGAAAGAGGGAGAATAAAATGGGACATTCCCTTTCCTTATTCTAGAAGTTATTCCTCTATTAATGCAGCTTCTTTGGTGGCCACATTCCAAGAGCAACTCTTCCTCCAGACTCAGCTGCAAACACGTAACTTTCTGATCACCACCTCCTTTCTTTCCAGTTAATTCCACCTAGTAACCAACTTGACAATTTGTAAACCTCATCGGACTCACCATCCATTGATCCCACCACCTTTTCAATGTCCCTTGCCCTCCTCTTCACCACATTCTCAGGTTTCTTCTTACCCATTCTAGACCTTATGACACAATTGCAATCATTTCCCTGAATACATGCTCAACTCCTTTCTCTTTCCCTTTCTCTGTTGCCTAACCCTGATTACACACTACTGTCTGCCTCTTCCTCCCTTGGAACCAGATAGTTGAACCTGGCTAGAGAACACAGAAATATTTAACTGTTCCAAGTTAAATTCATGACCAGTAACCTCAAGTGGTCCATAGAGCTGCCCATTGATCATGTTCTCTAGATTGACTAGAGTTTTCTAGTCTGGTCATTCCTCAATTTTCCTAGATAACAAGGTCACACCTCCCCTCCCCATCATCACTCTCTGCAGATGACCTTGTCTTCAACAAGCTGGGCCACCACATCGCCACATCTACCCACCTGCCCCACCTGTGCCTAGCACTTTGCCTGCCCTCTTTTCCCATGGATGACTTTATGTGCTCCTAAAAATAGGCTCTCCATGAGGGTGCAAGATTTCTGCTCCTTCTGCTGACTTGAATTTCTGCCCTGGACCCTGCTCTTCATCACAAATTTCCTTTTTTTCCCCCCAGGATTATTTCCATCCCATATAACTACAACATGATTTTTCTCTTATAAAATTGAAGCAAAACACAACAGCACACTCTTTTTCTTTTCTCCAGATAAAAAATAGATAAGGAGACTTAGAAAAGTTTAGTAACCTGCCCAAGGTCACACACCTGGAAAATGAAGTGATCAAAGGTCAAATACAGTTTGCACAGCCCTAAAGCCCACAAATGAGACTTTGCGGGTTGCAAAGGTCAGAGCAGCTCTCTCTCTCTTTTGCCTGCTGCTCTGGTTCAAGCAGCTGAGCCTAGACAAGGAAGCACTTTGCCAAGGATAGGCAGGATATCTCTGCCAAGCCTATGTACACTTGGGCAGCAAGAAAGTCTGGAGGTTCTCATGTGAGAAGAGGTTGTGCTTTGTTTTCAGAGGCCTGCTGAGTTGCGGAAACTCTGGCTCAGTCAGCTTGCCTCTCAGACTGAACGTGGGTGGGTGGAGACTGCTACCAGGACTCCATTCCAACAGCCTGTCAGCCATGGCAAGGTGAGTGGGTGGCCATGATGGCAAACAGATGGGGTTGACGAGGGGGGCAGAAGCTGCCAATATTATCCACTCCAGTGAAGAAATGACACCTCATAAATCTTGCAATCCCACAGCCAGTGTGGTCTGCCACACTGGCTCATTAACACTTCTCTCTCCTCATATAGAAGTGGAAAATGATGACAAATATGGCATGCTGTCTTCCAAAGTCATTTCCTCAGAAGGGCATGAGTTTTTCCTCCATCTCTTCAACATCTCTATTCATGCTGAGAACACAAAACAGCTCAGGCCTTTAGGGTGTTTTACTTCTGGGACAACTACCTTCAGATCACAGAGCCTACTGCCATCAGCTCTCTCTTATTTCCTTCCCTCTCCACACCCAAGCATTCTCCCAGAGAATAAACCCATTTGGCTTCCAGTCTTATTAGTCTGTGGGATCAAGTTGGGTTTTCTCAGAACACCTGGAAAAATAGGCACCTACTGCCTCTTTGTGTATCTGCCAAAACCGGTGTTGACTTCAGTCATGACATCTCTTAAGAGTCTTCTTTCTAAAGGTGCAGACCAGCCCACTTACTTGTCTGTCACAGCCTGCATGAACTCATCCAGCAAGTCATCATACTCCTTCCCATGTACAAGCTGCTGTTTCAGGCCAATGTACAGTGGATCTCTGAGCAGCTCCTGGAACAGACAGCACCCATATACTGAGTCTGCTCCCAGTACTCCTATTTTTTTTCAACAAGCTGCCAGGTTAAGTGGGAAGAACTGAAGTTGGGAAAAGAGAAGGGAGTGGGAAGCTGGCTGGATTTCCAACCGCACCCAGGTGTCACCTTTGGAAGGACATGAAGACTCAGGTCTCTCAGGTGGTGCCCATACTAGGAACCAAGGATGCTTTGGACCAGACAAATCTCTCTCAGACACAGTCTTACAAGCCCTGGCTGCAGGTTTTGGGGTTATTTTGGGGCTTCTCAACAGTGGCACTGTTGACATCCTGGTTTGAATACTTTAATGTGAGGGCTGCCTATACAATGCAGCATATTTATCAGCATCTCTAGGCTCTAGTTATTAGAAGGCAGTAGCACCCCAAGTTGTGACCATCAAAAATATCTTCAGACATTGCTGAATAACTTTTTTTTTGAGTCAGAGTCTCACTCTGTCACCCAGGCTGGAGTGCAGTGGCACACTTCTGACCACTCTGCAACCTCAACCTGCTGGACTCTGGTGACCCTTCCTCCTCAGTTTTCCAAGTAGCTGGAATTACAGGCCCACACTACCGTGACCAACTAATTTTTAATTTATTTTAGAGATGAGGTCTCGCCAAGTTGCTTGGGTGGGTCTTGAACCCGTGGGCTCAGGCAATCCTCTCGCCTTGGCCTCCGAAAGTGCTGGGATTACAGACTGAGCCACCAAGCCCAACCAATAACTTCTTGTGGGCAAAATTTTCCCTGGTTGGGATCCACTGTAGCTGGCTTGAAGCAGCATCTGGATTGAGGTATTGGGTTGTATTCAAAGTCCCTGATCTGGATTCAAATTAACCCCACCTTTTCCTTCCTTCCTTCCTTCCTTCCTTCCTTCCTTCCTTCCTTCCTTCCTTCCTTGAAATCTTACTGAATACCCACCATGTGCCTCACACTGTGCTAGGCCCTAGGGGATACAAGCATAGAATGATACAACTCAAAATCTCAGTTCAAGAAAGATGCCCACCCTTGTACTTAGTCTGTCTTAAGGGTCCCTCCACCCTGTCATTTGTTGGTCTTTCCATCACAGCAATCACATGCATCCTCTGCATCTATGATCATGTGAATGACCACTCCCAAGAGCTGACTTTCCACCTCTTCTATCCCCCCACCCCTATATGAAGTCAGTAGGCTCACTTATGCTTGGCACATTGATCAATTACCTACTACTGCTGCCATTGGACCCAGTGGGAGATTTGTAGAGAACTCATGAGTGGTTTTTGCCTTCAAGGTGCTCACCGTCTACTGCAGGTGGCTGATGAGTGAACTTACTCTACAGCAGGGCAGAGTGACATTGCTTTGGGACAAAGTTTGGCACATAGAAGCACAGAGAAGTGAAGTAATTCCCCTCCTGAGTGGGATGAGATTGTGTCTGGGAGAAAATGGTCAGGCATTAAAAGATGAGTGGATTTCAGCAGGTAGACTGTGTCCTCCAGGATGAGAAGCCAGCACAAAGAAAGGTTGGGGACTGGAGGCAGGAGGAGGAAAAAGTACCTTGTGTGTTTGGGAATGGGAAGTAATTCCACATGTTAGATCTCTCAGAATTAGGTATTTGTACATCTAACTCACAAAAACTTGAGCGTTTGGAGGACAACGTTTTGTGTTATCTTCATCCACATCTGAACTGCTACTGCAGGATTCTGAGATAAGGACGAATAGGCCTAATTTTAAGGGGCTTAGAGTCAAGTCACACCTCCACCACTGACAAACTGTGTGACTGGGAAAATCATAGGGCATCTCAGAGCCTTCTCATCTGTCAAAGGGGAATAAAATACAGGCTGCATGGGAGTGATAGTGAAGTAGTACATGTAAAGGAGCTTTGTGAGTTATAAATCATTGGGGGCAGATTTAACTTTCATGGACTTCCTTTAGGCCACATATGGTCCTGAGTGCTTTACTTATCCCAGTGCATTCATGTGGCAGCCAGGGAGGTGTTTGGCTCGAATGTTCTTAATAGACCCTGAGGAAAGGGCAGCCTGCTGACAGCTTTTACCTGCCTGCTCTCCCTGGCTGCTCAGTGACTGAACATAGTGGGGTGGCTTGCACCATTCCTGTTCAACTCAGACAGTCTTTGCCTGGGGCCTTTGCATTGGTCCAGCTGAGCTGAGACCCTTCCAGGGTTCTCTCACTCAACCCTGGCTTCCTTCTGCTCTCCTTCCACAGGGTTCTAACCAGCATTGCAGTCTGAGGGCCCCATTCACCTCCCATTCATCCAACTCTCAACCCCTTTATTCTTCACAGGTGTTTCTTAGAAGACCTCAGAGGTAAGTCTCATTATTTTCCCCATTTTGCAAATGAGGCAATAAGACACAGAGAGGTCAAGCAGCCTGCCCAATATCTTGGGCTCCTAAGTGCAAGAGTCAGGATTCTGTCAGATTTCAGAGTCCATGGTCTTAACCACTCAGCAATACTGCTTGAGTGAATTTTTGGCAGATAAACAAGAACTGACTTACTTTTTTTAAAGACACTGCTCTAGGTCCATATCATTTTGATATCAATAAGAGGTGGTTGGGGAAAGGTGCAGGAGACAGAAAAGAACAGGCAATACCTGCCCTCTCAACCCCTCACTCCACATAAGCATCTGAGGTGGGCTTAGCACTTTGGGGTACCACATGTCTGCATTTAGAAGGAAGGTAGGTCCTGACCTCCTTATCTCACCCTCCTCCTTCCTTAGATTGAAAGTCTTTGAAATTGTTTAGGATTCTTCCCTGGTAGTTTTGTGTGTGTGTGTGGTGGGGAGCTAAATGATGAAACATATTTGTTGCTCACTCTTCAATGTGCCACCTTCAAAGTGACCATCTAAAAGCCACTTAGAAGCAGGAAACATCTGCAAAGAGGAATAGTAAAGTAAATGACAGTATGACAACTTGATGGACAGTGAGACAGTCATTAAAATGGGTGATTTTTAAGACTTTGTAGTCACATGGACAAATGTGTATGAGGTCATTGAAAGTGAAAAAAGCAGAGTGTAAAATTACACAGATAACTTAATTACAACAGTCTGAAACACACACACAAACATTCACACACGGACTATCAAAAGCTTTTTAAAAGTTCTCATATTTTACTTTTATTATAAAATTTCCAAGTCTCAGATACTTTAAAACTAACTGCAAAAAAATGAAAAAAATTCCATTGGGAGATGACTTTAAAATATGTTTTTGTAGAACTTTCAAGTAATTTGCTCATTTGAGCCTTTTAATGGTCTGACTTATTCTCATCCCTGTTGGAGTTCAAGGGTTTAAATAAACTGCCCAAGTTTACAGAGCTAGAAAGTGGCTAAGCTGAGACTGAGCCTTGCTCTGACTGCATCTCATGACAGCACCCTTTCCATTTCATCACTTGATGTTGTGGGGACTAGCTGAACAGGAGGCAGCTCCTCATCCTCTGCCTGGTCCTCCTGGAAGAGGTAGTAGTAGCTGGGAAGGTCCTTGCTCTTGTCCTGCAGGCTAGACTAAGAAATAGGGAAAGACAGAATGGAGTGAAAGGCAAGGATCAGCCTATCTCCAGCCAACTGGGTCTCCTGGGGCAGGAGTGAAAACAGCTTCTCCAAGACCGAACTCAATGGAATAAAAGCACACCAGTTTGTTACCCATCTCCAAAATGATGCTCACAACTTGCCTGAGTGTCAAAACATTCCTTTCCCAGAACAAAGCAAACTGCGATTTGCAGTTCCATAGTTTCAACTCTCAGTGCTTTTCAGGTTTGGAAGAATCAACTGCTTCTGTGCTTCAATTAAAAAAAAAAACAAATGGGTCCCACTAGCATTTTCACCTTGAGATCTTCATAACTTCTTTCTCTGTCAAACACATGCATGGAACTGAAGCAGAGCATTTAAAAACATTTAGGGGGTTAGCTTTGAAGAACATCTAATGCGGCTATAGGACTTGAAGCCTCTAGATACCAAATGCATGGTGGGTCATGGGTGTCCATAACTGAGACTCAAAAGAAGCTTGATTAACCCCACAATTCTCTTACTGGGAATATACCTGGAAGAACTGAAATTACTTTACAAAAAAGATACCTGCACATGTATTTATCGCAGCATTGCTCACAATAGCAAGAACATGAAGTCAACCATACTGTCCATCAAAAGAGGACTGGATTTTAAAAAAATGTTGTCCATACACACAATGGAATATTACACAGCCATAAAGAAGAAGCAAAATCATGAACTTCACAGCAACCTGGATGGAATTAGAGTCTATAATACTCAGTGATCTTTCATAGAAACAAAGAACTGAGTATCACATGTTCTCACTCATAAGTGGTCCTTGAACAACTACTGTAATACTATAGGAAAAGGATTGACAGCAGCGGGAAACTGCGGGGGGGGGGATGGGAGGAGTTGGGATTGACAGTAGTCGAAATCTGTTGGGGGAAGGGGGGGTGCACCTCATCAAAAAGGGTATCTGCACAATGAATATTTGTATACCTAACCCTGAATTGTAGCCCACAATTTTTAAATTAAATTAAATTAAATTTTAAGAAAAGAAGCTTGATTAATATGCCCTGACTTAAAGTTTTCCATTTACTGAAATAAACCTAATGGAAGATGAAGGGCCAATGTGGTCCTTAATTTTAATGGTACCTGTGTTGTTTCATAATAATTCAGAAACAGAGCATTGGTCTACTTCTTTTAACCTATATCACTGGTTAAAAACAATATTGCTTGTACTCTGCTTGCTGGGGATCATAGTTTAGGTCTCTTTTTTATGGTTTGGAGTAAATGGTACAACAGACTCTGTGGCAGATCCCACAGGGAAGGCTGTGGCTATACAACCGACTTTAAATTCATTTGTAAAAGTTGTGGTTGATAATAGAGCTATGCCAGAGTCCAGCTCCACAGAGAGAGTCAGGGCCTGAATGGGGAGAATCGAGAATGGCGAAGAAGAAAAGACGAACACGACAGGAATCCTCTTCCTGGGGAGAGCTCAAGACTCTGCAAATTTTTATTCAATTCTTACAAGCTTATATACTTTTTTTCCTGACTCCTCTACCCACAAAATGTATCCCATGTTACATATTAAATGTTTACATCATGTTTTTTCTTTTGTTTATGGAGAAGTTGACCATTACATGTTTCATTTTGTTCCTTCCTGCTACCGGTGGTGTAACAAAATACCAGCG
>NW_007239933.1:0-369 GCF_000164805.1 Carlito syrichta
CCTATCTCCAGCCAACTGGGTCTCCTGGGGCAGGAGTGAAAACAGCTTCTCCAAGACCGAACTCAATGGAATAAAAGCACACCAGTTTGTTACCCATCTCCAAAATGATGCTCACAACTTGCCTGAGTGTCAAAACATTCCTTTCCCAGAACAAAGCAAACTGCGATTTGCAGTTCCATAGTTTCAACTCTCAGTGCTTTTCAGGTTTGGAAGAATCAACTGCTTCTGTGCTTCAATTAAAAAAAAAAACAAATGGGTCCCACTAGCATTTTCACCTTGAGATCTTCATAACTTCTTTCTCTGTCAAACACATGCATGGAACTGAAGCAGAGCATTTAAAAACATTTAGGGGGTTAGCTTTGAAGAACA
>NW_007239934.1:0-5083 GCF_000164805.1 Carlito syrichta
GATGATTAGTGAGGTGAACATTCTTCATGTGTTGTTGGCTGCTCGGATGTCTTCCTTTGTGAAGTGTCTGTTCATATCTTTTGCCCATTTTATAATGGGGTCGTTTGTTTTTTTCTTTTCAGCACGTTTGAGTTACTTGTAGATTCAGGATGTTAAGTCTTTGTCGGACCTGGAGTTGGCAAATACTTTTCCCAGTCTGTAGGCTGTCTCCCTGCTCTCTTGATGGTTTCTTTGGCTTTGCAGAAGCTTGTCAGTTTAATAAGGTCACACTTATCTATTTTCTCTCTTATGAGCTGTGGGTTTTGGGTTTTGTTCAGGAATTGGATGCCAGTTCCGATTTCCATGAGGGTTTTTCCTTCATTTTCTAAGGTTCTTATGGTTTGAGGTTTTACGTTTATGTCTCTGATCCATTTGCAATTAATCTTTGTGCATGGGGATAGATAGGGGTCCTGTTTCAATCTTCTGCATGTGGTCAGTCAGTTTTCCCAGCACCATTTACTGAATAGGTTCTCCTCTCCCCAGTGGTAGGTGGTGGCAGTTTTGTCAAAGATGAGTTGGTTGAGAAATTGGGATTTTGTTTCTGGGATCTCAATTCTATTCCATTGATCTATATGCCTGTTCCTATACCAATACCAAGCTGTTTTGATGATTGTACCTTATAGTAAAGTTTGAAGTCTGGTAGTGTGATACCACCTGCTTTGTTTTTTTTTGTTGAGGATTGATCTGGCTATTCTTGGACGTTTGTCTTTCCATATGAATTCCTGGATTGTTTTTTTTCTAGGTCTGAGAAGAATATTGCTGGTAATTTGATGGGTATTGCATTGAATTTGTAGATTACCTTAGGTAAGATGGACATCTTCACAATGTTGATTCTTCTGATCCATGAGCATGGGATAATTTTCCATTTGTTTGTGTCAACTTTGATTTCTTTGAGCAGTGTTTTGTAGTTTTCCTTGTAAAGGTCTTCGCGTCTCTGGTTAGGAAGATTCCAAGGTATTTCAATTTTTTTTGTGGCTATTGTGAATGGAATTGTGTTTTTTATTTGAGTTTCTGTTTGTTTATTATGGGTGTAGAGAAATGCGATTGTCTTTTGTACATTTATTTTGTATCCTGAGACTTTGCCAAAGGTCTTTATCAATGTAAGGAGGTTTTTGACAGATTCTGTCGGGTTTTCAAGGTATACAATCATGTCGTATGCAAAGAGAGATAAATTGACTTCCTCTTTTCCTATTTGGATACCCCTGATTGCCTTCTGTTCTCTGATTGCTGGAGCCAGGACTTCCAATACTATGTTGAACAGGAGGGGTGAGAGTGGGCATCCTTGTCTTGTTCCAGTTTTCAGGGGAAATGGTTCTAATTCTTGTCCATTTAGGAGTATGCTTGCTGTGGGTTTCTCGTAGATGGCTTTTACTATTTTGCGGTATGTTCCCCGTATGCCTAGATGCTTAAGCGTTTTTATCAAGAAAGGGTGCTGGATTTTATGAAAAGCTTTTTCTGCATCTAATGATATAATCATGTGGTTTTTGTTTTGACATCTATTGATGTATTTAATAACATTTATGGTTTACGAATGTTGAAACAGCCTTGCACCACAGGAATGAAGCCTACTTGGTCATGATGGATGATTTTTCAGATGTATTGCTGAATCCGGTTTGCTAGGATCTTGTTGAGAATTTTAGCATCTATGTTCATCAAAAATATTGGCCTGTAGTTCTCTTTCTTTGTTGGATCTTTACTGGCTTGGGTATCAATGTGATGTTCCTTCATAAAATGATTTGGGGAGTGTTCCATCTTTTTCAATCGCCTGGAATACCTTCAGTAGCATTGGTATCAGCTCCTCCTTAAATGTCTTGTAGAATTCTGCTGGAAAGCCATCTGGTCCAGGGCTTTTTTTTTGTAGGAAGTTTTCTTATTATGTAGTCAATTTCCTTGATTGTATTGGTTTATTTAGGGTCTCAATTGCTTCTTGTTCCAACTTAGGTAGGTTGTGTGATGTCAGAAAGTCCTCCATTTCCTTAAGGTTTTCAAGTTTGTTTCCATACAAGTGTACGTAGTAGTCTCTAATGATCTTTTGTATTTCTTCAGGGTCAGATGTGACTTCATCTTTTGTGTTTCTGATTGTGTTTATTTGGTTTTTTTCTCGTTTTTTCTTGGTCAGTCTAGCTAGGGGACCATCGATCTTGTTTCTTCTTTCGAAGAACTAGTTTTTTGTTTCATTGATTTTTTCTATTATCTTTTCGTCTTCTATGTCCTGGATTTGGCATTTTATTTTGGTGATCTGGATTCTTCTGCTGAAATTATGGTTTTTGTGGTCTTGCTTTTCCAGCTTCTTTATGTGGCTTGTGAGTTGTCAGTTTTTGTTCCTTCCATTTTCCTCATGTGAGGTTTGTAGGGATATAAATTCCCCTCTTATTACAGTTTTTAAGGCATCCCAGAGATTTTGTAAGATGTTTCTTCATTTTCATTTGTTTCCAGGTATCTTTTGATCTCTGATTTGATGTCATCATTGACCCAGGAGTTATTTAGCATCATGCTGTTTAGTGTCCATGTCTTTGTGGGTTTTGAGGGACTTTGTTGGTGTCAATGTTTATTTTTATTCCACTGTGGTCCGAGAAGGTACATGGTAGAATTTCAGTCCTTTTAAATTTGCTTATACTTGATTTGTGTCCAATTATGTCTTTGATCTTAGAATATGTTCCATGTGGTGATGAGTAGAGTGTGTATTCTGTGGTCTTTGGATAGAGTGTTCTATAGGTATCAATTAAGTTCATTTGGTCCAGAGTCTCATTGAAGTTCTGGATCTCCTTGCTGATTTTTTGCCCTGATGATCTGTCTAAGGTTGTGAGTGGTGTATTAAAGTTCCCAGTTATTATGGTGTTAGAGTCAATGTCTTTCTTTAGTTTTCCTAGAAGTTGCTTTATGAATGTTGGCACACCTATGTTGGGTGCATATATGTTTAGGATAGATATTTCTTGTTGATGGAGTGAACAACAAGTTCACTCCATTATGTAGTGGCCCTCTGTATCTTTTTTAATTTTTCATAGCTTAAATGGTATTTTGTCGGAAATTAGGATCGTGACTCCTCCTTTCTTTTGTGTTCCATTCACCTGAAAATTTGTTTCCCATCCGCTTACTTTGAGTCTGTGTATGTCCTTTCTAGTGAGATGGGTCTCTTGAAGGCCGTATATTGTTGCCTGGTGATATTTTATCCATTTTGTCATTCTATGTCTTTTCAGTGGTGCGTTTAGTCCATTCACAATCAGACTAATTATTGAAATGTGAGAGTTCGTCCCTAAAATGGAGTTCTTGTTGAGTTCTTGTTGTTCCACTTGGTTTTTTCTTTTTTCTTTTTGTCTTTCTTTTGGTTGTGGGGTTGGTTCGTGTATATTTTATTCTTTTCCCTGTACTCTTGTGAAGAGCATTGTTCTTTTTTCCTTTTCTTCTGTGTTTAGTACTTTCTTAAGTGTTTCATGTAGAGATGGTTTTGTGGCTGCATAAGTTCTTAGGGATTGGATATCTAGAAAAGATTTTAATTCTCCCTCACTGATGAAGCTTAGCTTGGCCAGGTAGGTTATTCTTGGTTGAAATTGTTTATCTTTTAGGACTTTGAAGATAGGGCTCCAAGCTCTCCTAGCTTGCAGGGTTTCTGCAGATAAATCTGCTGCTATTCTGATTGGTCTTCCATGGTAGGTGATCTAGCCTTTTTCTCTTGCTGCCTTTAGGATTTTTTCTTTTGTGCCTACTTTATTTAGGCGAATTATTATGTGTCTAGGAGTTGGTCTTCTCATTTGTTGTCTTGTGGGGGTCTCTGAATCTCTGTGTTGAATTTTGCATCCTGATTAGATAAGGGAAGTTTTCTTGAGTGATCTCATGGAAAGTTTGTTCCATTGTGGTCTGTTTCTCGTTCTGCCTCAGGGGGTCCGATTATTCTTAGGTTAAGCCTCTTGAGGTAGTCAGTTATCTCTTGAAGGTTTTGTTCTGTCTTTTTGAGCTTATTTTCTGTGTTTTTACTAGTTTGGGTTATTTCTATATTTTGGTCCTCAAGCTCTGAGATTCTTTCTTCTGCTTGGGTAATTCTGCTTTCCATGCTTATCAATTTGTTATTTATTTCTTTCACAGTATTCTTTATTACTGTTATCTCAGATATCAGCTCTTTCCTAGTTTCTTCTTGTGTCTCCTCAATTCTTTTTAATCTCTCCGTTATTGTTTTGATATCTACATTTGTAGTTTGAGACCCTTCATTCTGGGGACATTTCATTGTTTGCATTCCAAAGTCAGATTTCTCAGTGTCTGCTCTCCCAGGCGTCTGGGAGAGACCCATACTCTTCTTTTGGTTTTTCTTCATTTCTGTAGATTTTTCTCCCTCTCCCCCTTTCCCTCCCTGTCTTCAATTCTGTTTTTGAGTGAAGGTGGGGTTGCTTTTATTTCTCTTCTGCAATGACCTGTTCTTCCTTATGAGGGTCTTCTGGCTTTGTTCACTTTTCCCTCTGCTTTACAGTCTGTCTATTCAGCAGTATGCAGTCTTGGTCCCTAAATTTAAAAAGGGGGCATATACAAGAGGAAAATAATGGAGGAAGGGGCGGTAAATAGGGAGTTAGAAAGAGAGAAGTGCGAGAGGGAAAACAGATATACATACCAACTATCAGGTGAGAATGAGACACAGGGCTGGGAAGAGGTGAAGAAAGACACGTAAGAAAGATTTCCTAAAGAGTACTGATAGCTACACAGAGACAGGGCAATATAATCGAGACACAGTGTAAGTCAGAAGGTAAATAACAAATGTGATCTAAACCAACAGTTACAATGATAAAATCATAAGTCAAGATAAGCGAAAGAGAGAAGTGTGAGAGGGATAACAGATATACATACCAGCTATCAGGTGGGAAAGAGTCACAGGGCCAGGAAGAAGTGAAGAAAGACACGTAAGAAAGATTCCCTAAGGAGTACTGATAGCTACAGAGACAAGTCCATAAAATCGAGAAACAGTGTAGATCAGAAGGTAAACAACAGACGTGAACTAAACCAACAGTTACAATGATAAAATCATAAGTCAAAATAAGCGAAAGAGAGAAGTGCGAGAGGG
>NW_007239935.1:0-760 GCF_000164805.1 Carlito syrichta
CTAGCAAGCTAAATAGCTATCCAGTGGGCTAGTCAACTGACTTATCTAGGTGACTTAACTATATTGTCAGATGGCTATACAGTTGACATAAGTAGCTAGCTACCTAGCTGGCAAGCTGGCTAGCAGGCTGACTTAATCTGACTTAACTAGCTAGCCAGTTGGTTAGCCAGCAACTTAATTGCCTAGCTACATAGGTAGCCATCAGGCTAGACAGGTGACTAAGCTAGCTGACTTAAGTAAGTAGCCAGCTGGCTAGCCAGCAGACTTAACTAGCTAGCTATGAAGACAGCTGGATAGTCAGCTGACTTAACTAACTGACATAACTTGAAGCCTGATTGCTAGTCAGCTGACTTAACTAGCTACCTATATACATAGCCCACTCGCTTGCCAGTGGATTTAACTACCTAAGAACCTAGCTAACCTGCTAGCCAGTGAGAAGATTTAAATAGGTGTCATAACTAGCTAGCCAGCTTACCTTAATAGCTGACTTAACTAGCTAGCAACCTACTTAATCAGCTGACTTAACTAGCTGCTTTAACTAGCTAGCTCCCTCACTAGCTATCATATACCTAGCTGACTTAATTAGCTGACTTAACTACCTAGCTAGCTGACATATCTAGCTGAATTAACTGGCTAGCTACCTAGCTAGCCAGCTGAGTTAACTAGCAGAAATAACTAGGGTGCCAACTGTCTACGGATCTTACATAACTAGCTTTAAATAGCTAGCCAGCTGGCTAGACAACTGACTTAATGAGCTGAC
>NW_007239936.1:0-304 GCF_000164805.1 Carlito syrichta
AGTCAGCTGTCTAGCCAACTGGCTAAATAGTTACATCAGCTAGTTGAGTCATCTGGCTACCCAGCTGGCTAACTGGTTAAGTCAACTAGTTAAGTTAGCTGGCTAGCCACCTGGCCAGCTAGATAGGAAGCTAGTTAAATCAGCTGGCTGGCCAACTGGCTAGCTTGTTAAGTCAGGTAATTAATTCAGCTGGCTTCCCAGCTGGCTAGCTATGTAGCTAGCTACTTTAGTCAGCTGGCTAGACATCTGGTTAGCTGGTTGAATCAGCTAGTTAATTCAGCTGGCCAGCAAGCAGGCTAGTTAG
>NW_007239937.1:0-1170 GCF_000164805.1 Carlito syrichta
TTTCATTCCATTCTTATCCATTACTTTCCGGTCATTTCCATACCATTCCTCTCCATTCCAGTCCATTCATTTTCTCTCCATTCCATTCTATTCCATCCATTTCTGTCCATTCCATACCTCTCCATTCCGTTCCATCCCATTCCATTCCATTCTATTCTTTCCATTCTATTTCTCCCCATTCCATTCCATTCCATTACTCTCCATTATTTTCCATTTCTCTTTATTCTATTCTATTCCATTCAATTCCTATCCATTTCATTCCATTCCATTCAATTCCATTCCACTGCGTTGTATACCTCTCCATTCCACTCTAATCCATTCCAATCCTCTCCATTCCATTCCATTCCTCTCCATTTCCCTGCATTCCATTCCATTTCATTCCTCTCTAAAACCTACCATTCAACTACATTCCACTCCATTCCATTCCACTCGATTCCTCTCTATACAATTCCCTTCAATTCCATTGCATATAATCCGCACCTTTCGATTCCTCTCAATTCCATCCAATTCATTCCTCACAATTCCATTCCATTCCATTCCATTCATTTCCATTCCTTTCCTCTCCATTCCATTCCCTCGAATCCAACCCATTCCATTCCTCTCCATTCTATTCCATTCCCTTCCATTCCATTCGACTGCATTCCATTCCAATCCTTTCCTCTCCATTCCATTCCTCTCCATTCCCTTCCATTCCCTTCCATTCCATTCCACTGCATTCCATTCCATTCCTTTCCTCTCCATTAGATTCCAATCCATTTCATTCCAGTGCATTTCATTTCACTCCACTCCATACCATTACATTCCTCTCCATTCCATTCATTCCGTTCCATTCATATCCATTCCTGTCCATTCCATTCCATTCCATTCCCTTCAATGATAAACCATTCTACCCCATTTCCTTGTATTCTATCCTCACCATTCCATTCTAATCCATTCCACTCCATTCCATTCCTTTCCCCTCCAATGCATTACATCCCTCTCCTTTCCATTCCATTCCATTGCATTCCATTCCTCTTCATTAAATGACATTCCATCTTTCTCCATTCCTTTCTTTTCCATTCCATTCAATTCCATTCCGCTCCATTCGATTCCATTCCTCTCCATCCCATTGCATTATTCTCCATTCCATCCATTCCTCTCCATTCCATTCCATTCCATTGTTCTCCATTC
>NW_007239938.1:0-1024 GCF_000164805.1 Carlito syrichta
GGCTAGCCATCTGCTAGCTGTGCAGCTAGCTAATTAAGTCAACTGGTTAGCCAGTTAGCTAGCTAGTTTAGTAACCTTGTTAAGTCAGCTCACTAGCAAGCTGAATAGCTAGGTAGCTAGGTAGTTAAGTTAGCTGGCATACAGCAGGCTACATAGGTAGCTAGCTAGAAAAGTCAGCTGGCTATCCATCTGACTAGCTAGGTAGCCAGGCAGTTAAGGCAGCCTGCTAGAGAGCTGGTTACCTGATTAAGTCAACTAGTTAAGTCAAATGGCTAGCCAGCTGGCAAGCTAGGTAGTAAGCTAGTTAAGTTAACTGGCTAGCCAGCTGGCTAGCTAGTTAAGTCAGTTAGATAATTCAGCTGGCTTCCCAGCTGGCTGGCTAGGTAGTTAGCTAGTTAAGTCCGCTGGTTAGTTAGTTGGCTAGCTGGTTAATTCAGCTCATTAATTCAGCTGGCCATCCAGCTGGCTAGCTAATTAAGTCAAATAATTAAGTCAGCTGACTAGCCAACTGGCTAGCTAAGTAGCTAGCTAGTTTAATCAGCTGGTTAACACAGCTGCAGCACTAAGTAGCTAGCTAGTAAAGTTAGCTAGGTAAGTACACTGGCTAGCTGGTTAAATCGGTTAGTTAAATCAGCTGGCTAGCCAGCTGCTTATGAGGGGAGCTCTCTAGTTAAGTCAGCTGGCTAGCCAGCTAGCTAGCTACTTACGTCACCTAATTAAGTCAGCTGGCTGGCCAGCTGATTAGCCAGGTAGTTAGGTAGTTATGTCAGCTGGCAAGCCAGCGGGCTATGTAGGTAGGTAGCCAGTGAAGTCAGTTGACTAGCCATTGGACTATCTAGTTATATCAGCTAGTTAAACCAGCTGGCTATCCAGCTGTCTATCTAGGTAGATAGCTAGGTTATTTTGATGGCTAGCCAACTGACTACTTCATTAAGTCATCTATTTAAGCCAACTAGCTACGCTGCTGGCTATCTAGGTAGCTAGGAAATTAAGTCAGTTGGCTCTCCAGCTGGCCAGCTAGTTA
>NW_007239939.1:0-6161 GCF_000164805.1 Carlito syrichta
AAGTTAGCTGGCATACAGCAGGCTACATAGGTAGCTAGCTAGAAAAGTCAGCTGGCTATCCATCTGACTAGTTAGGTAGCCAGGCAGTTAAGTCAGCCTGCTAGACAGCTGGTTACCTGATTAAGTCAACTAGTTAAGTCAAATGGCTAGCCAGCTGGCTGGCTAGGTAGTAAGCTAGTTAAGTTAACTGGCTAGCCAGCTGGCTAACTAGTTAAGTCAGCTAGATAATTCAGCTGGCTTCCCAGCTGGCTGGCTAGGTAGTTAGCTAGTTAAGTCCGCTGGTTAGTTAGTTGGCTAGCTGGTTAAGTCAGCTCATTAATTCAGCTGGCCATCCAGCTGGCTAGCTAATTAAGTCAAATAGTTAAGTCAGCTGACTAGCCAGCTGGCTCGCTAAGTAGCTAGCTAGTTTAATCAGCTGGTTAACACAGCTGCAGCACTAAGTAGCTAGCTAGTTAAGTCAGCTAGTTAAGTACACTTGCTAGCTGGTTAAATCAGTTAGTTAAATCAGCTGGCTAGCCAGCTGCTTATGAGGGGAGCTCTCTAGTTAAGTCAGCTGGCTAGACAGCTAGCTAGCTACTTAAGTCACCTAATTAAGTCAGCTGGCTGGCCAACTGATTAGCCAGGTAGGTAGTTAAGTCAGCTGGCAAGCCAGCGGGCTATGTAGGTAGGTAGCTAGTTAAGTCAGTTGACTAGCCATTAGGCTATCTAGTTATATCAGCTAGTTAAGTCAGCTGGCTATCCAACTGTCTATCTAGGTAGATAGCTAGGTTATTTTGATGCTAGCCAACTGACTACTTCATTAAGTCATCTATTTAAGCCAACTAGCTAGGCTTCTGGCTATCTAGGTAGCTAGGAAATTATGTCAGTTGGCTCTCCAGCTGGCCAGCTAGTTAAGTTAGCTCGTTTACTCAGCTGGCTAACCAGCTGGGTAGCTAGTTAAGTCAACACGTTATGTCAGTTGTTAATCCAGCTGCCTAGTTTGCTAAAAATCTAATTCAGTCTGATGGGCAGTCATCTGGCTCGCTAGACATTTCAGCTACTTAAGTCAGCTGCCTAGCCAGGAAGCTAGCCAGTTAAGTCACCTAGATATGTCAGTGAACTAGCTAGGTAAGTCAGCTAGTTAATTCAACTAGATTTATGATAGCTAGCTAGGTAGCTAGCTAGTTAAATCGGCTAGTTATGTCAGATGGCTCAGTAGGTAGCTCCATAGTTAACTCATTTAGTTAAGTCAGCAGCCTAGCTAGTTAAGTCAGTTAGTTAAGCCAGCTGAATAGCCAACTGCCTAACAGGATAGCTAGCTAGAGAAGTCTGCTGGCTAGCCAGCTGGCTACTTTTTTACGTCAGCTAGTTAAGTCAGCTGGCTAGCCAGGTGGTTAATGCATTAAGTCACCTAGTTGAGTCTGCTGGCTAGCCAGCTGCTTAGCTGGTTAAGTCAACTAGTTAATTGAAGTGGCTAGCCATCTGGCTTGCTACAAAGCCAGCTAGTTAATTCAGCTTGGTAGCTAGCTGTGTAGCTTGTTACCTCAGGTCGTTAAGTCAACTGGCTAGCCCCCTGGCTAGGTAGGAAGCTAGTTAATTAAGTCAGCTTCCTAGCCCACTGACTAGTTAGTTAATTCAGCTAGTTAAGAGAGCTGGGTAGCTGGCTGGATAGCTTGGTGGCTAGCTAGTTAAGCCAACTGGCTAGCCAGACAGCTATCTACTTAAGTCAGCTAGTTAATTCAGCTGGTACACAGACTGGCTAGCTAGGTGGCTGGCAAGTTAAGACGGCTGGTTAACAGGCTGGTCAGGTAGGTGGCCATCTAGTTATACCGGTTGGCTAGCTGGCTGGCCAGCAGGGTGGCTGGATAGTTAATCCTGCTGGCTATCAGACTGTCCAGTCAGCCAGATGGCTATTTAATTCAGCTAGCTACCAGCTGGCAAGCCCTCTAGCTAGCTAGTCAGCTGCCTAGCCAACTAGACAGCCAGGTAGCTAGCTAGTTAAGCCAGCTGGCTACCCATCTGGCCAACCAGGTATCTAGCTAGTTAAGTCAGATGGCTAGCCAGCTATCCAGCCAACTAGCTTGTCAGCTAGTTATGTCAGCTAGCTAGACAACTAGCTTTTTAAGTCAGCTGGCAAGTCAGCTAACTATTCAGCTAGCTATTTAAGTCAGCTAGGTATTCAGGTTGTTGTCAGCTAGCTATTTAAGTCAACTATCTAGTTAGCTAACTAATCAGCTCGATAGTTAAGTCAACTAACCAGCTAACTTGCCAGTTTGCTAGCTAGTTAAGTCAACTAGAAATACAGGTATATAGCTTGCTTTCTAGCTAGTTACATCAGCTAGATAGCCAGCTAGCTAGTCAGCTATCTAGTTAAGACAGCTAGGAAATCAGCTAATTACTTAGCTAACTAGTGGGCTAGCAACTCAGCAAGCTGGTCAACTAACTAGTGGCCTCACTCACTTTCCATCAGGTCAGCTAACTAGTCTGCTCACTTACATGCCAACCAGTCAGCAAACTAGACGTCTCACTCACCAGCCAAAAGTTCAACTAACTCGACGGCTTGCTCGCAGGCCAACAGGACAGCTAACTAGTTGGCTTTCTCGCCAGCTAACTAGGTAAGTCATCTCACCAATGGCTCTCTCGTTGGCAGGCTAGTTAAGTCATATCACCCACTGGCTCACTCAACGACCAACTAGTTAATTCAGCTCACTGGTCTGCTCACTCGCCGGCCAACTAGTTAAGTCTTCTGACCAGTCAGCTCACGTGCCAGCTGACTAAAGTCAGCTGACCAGTGAGCTCACTCATCAGCAGATTAGTTAAGTCAGCTGACCAGTTGGCTCACTCACCGTCCGACTAGTTAAGTCAATTTAACAATCGGCTCACTCACTGGCCGACTTGTTAAGTCAGCTGACCAGTCGGCTCTCTCACCCACCGACTAGTTAAGTCAGCTCACCTGTTGGCTCATGCGAAGCTGACTAGTTAGTCAGTTAACTGGTACACCAACTAGTTGTCCAAGTAGTAAAGTGAGTTAAACAATCGTCTGACCAGTCAACCAACTTGTCAGCCGACAAGTTAGCACAGCTAAATAGTCATCCGACTAGTTAGGTCAGCTAACTTGTCTGTGAACTAGTCGTCCAACTAGTTAGGTCAGTAAATGAGCAGCAATTTGTTGCCATTGCTAACTAGTGGGCCAACTCATCAGTCATCTTGTTAACCCAGCTAACTAGATGGCCGACTAGTCGGCCGACTTGTTAAGTCAGTTAACAAGTCGGCCAAGTATGCAGTCAACGTGTTAAACAATCTAAATAGTCGGCCGACTTGTCAGCCCACAAGTTAATTCATCTAGCTAACTCGTTAAATAACTAGTTAAGTCTGCTAGTTAACTCATTTACCGACTAGATAAAACAGTTAGGTAACTCATTAACTAACTCGTTAAGAAAGATAGCTATTTCGTTAGCCATCTAGTTAAGTCAGCTAGCTAAGTCAGCTAGCTAACCAACTAGTTAGCTAAGTAAGCTAGCTAAGTCAGCTAGCTCACTAGTTAGCTAACTATTTAAGTCACCTACTTAAGTCTCTACCTAACTAGTTAGATAATTATTAAAGCAGCTAACTATTCAACTAGTTAATTGGCTAGCTAACTATTTAATTTAGGTAGTTAAGTCAGCTAGGTAACTTGTTAATTCAGCCAGTTGTCAGCTAGATAAGTAGCTAATTAAGATAGCTAAGTCAGCTAGTTAAGTCAGCTTTCTAATTTAGTCAGATGGTTAAGACAGTTAGCTTGCTAGTAAGCTAACGGGTTAAGTCAGCCAGTTGAGTGAGGTAGTTAGCTAGTTAACTAATGGGTTAAGTCAGCTGGTTGAGTCAGCTACCTAGCTCTGTAGCTAGCAAGTTAAGTCAGATGATTTAATATGCTTGCTAGCACGTTAGATAATGAGTAAGCTTACTAGATAGCTAGCTGGTTAAGTCAGCAAGCTAGCTAGGCCGCTTACTATTTTAGTCAGCTTGTTAGTTTAGTTAGCTGGTTAGATAACTATTTAAGTCAGCTGGCTAGCTAGAGAGCTAACTAGCTAGCTAACTATATAAGTCAGCAGGCCAACTAGGTAGCTAGGTATTTAACTTAACTAGTTAAGTCAGCTGGCTAGCCAGAAGGCTATCTAGGTAGTGAGTTAGTTATGTCAGTTGTAAAGCCAGCTGGCTAGCTGATTAATTCAGCTAGTTAAGAGCAGCTGGCTAGAATACTGGCAATGCATTTACCTAGCTAGTTAAGTCAGCAAGGTACCTACCTGGCTAGCTAGTGATGTCAGTGTGTTAAGTTTCCTGACTAGCCAACTGGCTAACTGGTTAACTCAGCTAATTTCATCAGCTGTCTAGTCAGCTGACTAGTCAGGTAGCTAGCTAGATATGTCAGCTTGCTAACCAGCAGGCTAACTATTCAAGTCAGATAGTTAAGTCAGTTGGCCAACCTGCAGGCTATATAGGTATCTAGCTAGTTAAGTTAGCTGGCTTGCCAGCTTGATATCTTAAGTCAGCTATGTAAGTCAGTTGGCTAGCCCACTGGCTAGATATGTAGCCAGTTAGTTAAGTCACCTGGCTAGCCAGCTGAATACCTGGTTAAGTCAGCTAGTTAAGTTAGCTTGCAACCTGCTGCCTCGCTAGTTAAGTCACCTAGTTAAGTCTGTTGGCTATCCAGATGGTTTGCTAGTTAAAAAGCTAGTTAAATGAGATGGCTAGACATCTGGCTGGCTAGTTATTTCTGCTAATTACGTCAGCTGGTTACATAGGAATCTAGCTATATAAGTCAGCTACTTACGTCAGCTAGGTAGCTCTTTAAGTCATCTAGTTAAGTCAGCTGGCTAGCTATATAGCTATCTAGGTAGCTAGCTAGTTAAGCCAGCTAGTTAAGCCAGCTGACGAGTTAGGTAGCTTGCTGTTTAAGTCAGCTAGTTAAGCTAGCTTGCCAGCTAGTTAAGTCAGCAAGTTAAGTCAGCTGGCTAGCCAGCTGCTTAGCTGGGTAGCTAGCTAGTTAAGTCAGCTGGCTAACCAGTTAGGTAGTTAGTTAAGTAACCTAGATAAGTCAGCTCAGTAGACAGCTGGTTAGTTAGCTAGGGAGCTAGCAAGTTGTCAGCTGGCTCTCCAACTGGCTAGCTAGGTACCTAGGCAGTTAAGTCAGCCTGCTAGCCACCTGACTAGCTAGTTAAGTCACCTAGTTAAGTCTCCTGGCTAGACAGCTGGCTAGCTAGGTAGGTAGATAGGTATGTCTGCACTCTAGATGGCTGGCTAGCTAGTTATGACACCGAGTTAAGTCAGTTGGCTACCCAGCTGGCTAACCAGGTAGCTTGCTAATTAACACAGCTGGCTTGACAGCTGGCTAGCCAGCTGACTAAATGTATAGCAAGCAAGGTAATTCAGCTGACTAGCAAGCAGCCCAGCTATTTATGTCAGCTTGTTAAGTCAGCTGGTTAGCCAGTTGTTTAGCTTATTAGCGAGCTAGTTATTTCAGATATCTATCCAGCTTGCTAGGTAATTGAGTCAGCTAGTTAAGTCAGCTGGCTAGCCAGCTAGCTAGCTACATAGAGAGCTAGTTAAGTCATCTGGCTAGTCAGATGGCTAACTAGTTAAGCCAGCTAGTTGAGTCAGCTGGTTAGCCAGTTGGCTAGCAGGTTAAGTAAACTAGTTTATTCAGCTGACTTCCCAGCTGGCTAGCTAGGTAGCAAGCTAGTTATTTAAGCTGGCTAGGCAGCTGACTATAAAGTTAAGTCAGCTAGTTAATTCAACTGGCTTCCCAGCTAGCTAGTTAGGTAGCTAGTTAGTTAAGTCAGCTGAGTAGCCAGCTGGCTATATGGTTAAGTCAGCTTTTTAATTCAACTGGCCAGCCAGCACTCTAGCTACTTAAGTCAGCTAGTTAAGTCAGCTGGCTAGCCAGCTGGCTAGCAGGATAAGTAAGCTAGTTAATTCAGCTGTTCAGCCAGCTGGTTAGCTAGGTAGTTAGCAGTTAAGTCAGCTAGTTAAGTCATCTGGCTAGCTAGGTAGCTAGCTATTTAAGTCATTTAGTTAAACCAGCTGTCTATTCAGCTGCAAAGCAGAGTAGCTAGCTAGTTAAATCAGTTGGCTAGCCAGCTGGCTAGCTAGTTAAGTCACACAGTTAAGTCAGCTCGCTGGCCAGCATGTTAGCTAGTTTGGTA
>NW_007239940.1:0-966 GCF_000164805.1 Carlito syrichta
TAGTTCACTGACATATCTAGGTGACTTAACTGGCTAGCTTCCTGGCTAGGCAGCTGACTTCAGTAGCTGAAATGTCTAGCGAGCCAGATGACTTCCCATCAGACTGAATTAGATTTTTAACAAGCTAGGCACCTCGATTGACAACTGACTTAAAGTGTTGACTTAACTAGCTACCCAGCTGGTTAGCCAGCTGAGTAAATGAGCTAACTTAACTAACTGACCAGCTGGAGAGCCAACTGACTTAATTTCCTAGCTACCTAGATAGCCAGCAGCCTAGCTAGTTGGCTTAAATAGATGACTTATGAAGTAGTCAGTTGGCTAGCATCAAAATAACCTAGCTATCTACCTAGATAGACAGCTGGATAGCCAGCTGACTTAACTAGCTGATATAACTAGATAGTCTAATGGCTAGTCAACTGACTTAACTAGCTACCTACCTACATAGCCCGCTGGCATGCCAGCTGACTTAACTACCTACCTGGCTAATCAGCTGGCCAGCCAGCTGACTTAATTAGGTGACTTAAGTAGCTAACTAGCTGTCTAGTCAGCTGACTTAACTAGAGAGCTCCCCTCATAAGCAGCTGGCTAGCCAGCTGATTTAACTGTTTTAACCAGCTAGCCAGTGTACTTAACTAGCTGACTTAACTAGCTAGGTACTTAGTGCTGCAGCTGTGTTAACCAGCTGATTAAACTATCTAGCTACTTAGCGAGCCAGCTGGCTAGTCAACTGACATAACTATTTGACTTAATTAGCTAGCCAGCTGGATGGCCAGCCGAATTAATGAGCTGACTTAACCAACTAGTCAACTAACTAACCAGCGGACTTAACTAGCTAACTACCTAGCCAGCCAGCTGGGAAGCCAGCTGAATTATCTAGCTGACTTAACTAGTTAGCCAGCTGGCCAGCCAGTTAACTTAACTAGCTTACTACCTAGCCAGCCAGCTGGCTAGCCATTTGACTTAACT
>NW_007239941.1:0-786 GCF_000164805.1 Carlito syrichta
TTAGCAATGGCAACAAATTGCTGCTCATTTACTGACCTAACTAGTTCGACGACTATTTCACAGACAAGTTAGCTGACCTAACTAGTCGGATGACTATTTAGCTGTGCTAACTTGTCGGCTGACAAGTTGGTTGACTGGTCAGACGATTGTTTAACTCACTTTACTACTTGGACAACTAGTTGGTGGACCAGTTAACTGACTAAACTAGTCAGTTTCTCATGAGCCAACAGGTGAGCTGACTTAACTAGTCGGTGGGTGAGAGAGCCGACTGGTCACCTGACTTAACAAGTCGGCCAGTGAGTGAACCGATTGTTAAATTGACTTAACTAGTAGGACAGTGAGTGAGCCAACTGGTCAGCTGACTTAACTAATCTGCTGATGAGTGAGCTCACTGGTCAGCTGACTTTAGTCAGCTGGCACGTGAGCTGACTGGTCAGAAGACTTAACTAGTTGGCTGGCGAGTGAGCAGACCAGTGAGCTGAATTAACTAGTTGGCCGTTGAGTGAACCAGTGGGTGAGATGACTTAGCTAGCCTGCCAATGAGAGAGTCATTGGTGAGATGACTTACCTAGTCAGCTGGCGAGAAAGCCAACTAGTTAGCTGTCCTGTTGGCCTGCGAGCAAGCTGTCGAGTTAGTTGAACTTTTGGCTGGTGAGTGAGAAGTCTAGTTTGCTGACTGGTTGGCATGTAAGTGAGCAGACTAGTTAGCTGACCTGATGGAAAGTGAGTGAGGCCACTAGTTAGTTGACCAGCTTGCTGAGTTGCTAGCCCACTAGTTAGCTAAGT
>NW_007239942.1:0-387 GCF_000164805.1 Carlito syrichta
CAGCCAGCTGGTTAGCTAGGTAGTTAGCAGTTAAGTCAGCTAGTTAAGTCATCTGGCTAGCTAGGTAGGTAGCTATTTAAGTCATTTAGTTAAGCCAGCTGTCTATTCAGCTGCAAAGCAGAGTAGCTAGCTAGTTAAGTCACACAGTTAAGTCAGCTCGCTGGCCAGCATGTTAGCTAGTTTGTTAGGTAGTTAACTCAGTTGGCAAGCCAGCAGGATATGTAAGTAGGTAGTTTGTTAAGGGAGCTGGCTAGCCATGAGGATATCTTGTTATGTCACCTAGTTAAGTCACCTGGCTATCCAGCTTTCTAGCTAGGTAGATAGCTAGTTAAATCTGTTAGTTAACTAGATGGCTACTTCGTTAAGTCTGCTAGTTAAGTCAGTTGA
>NW_007239943.1:0-993 GCF_000164805.1 Carlito syrichta
GACTTAACTAGTTAGCTAGCTGACCTAACTACCTGAATCAAATAGTTAGCTAATTATTTAACTAGCTAAATAACTAGCTGATTTAATAATTTGCTACCAGATAGGTAGCACAGTTAATTAGCTGGCTTAAATATTTTACTTAACTAGTGAGCTAGCTGACCTAGTTAACTTAATTAGCTAGTTAGTTAGTTACCTGACTTCAGGTAGCTGACTTAATTAGTTTGATAACAGGTAGCCCACTGATTTAACGAGTTTGTTAATGAGTTAGCTAACTGTTTTAACTAGTTGGTAAGCGAGTTAACAAGCTGGCGTAACTAGTTGGTTTTGAGTTAGTTAGGTGACTTAACTTGTAAGCAGATGAGTTGGCTGACTACTTAGTTAGTTTAACACATTGGCTGAATACTCAGCAGACTTGTTAGCTGGCTTAACAAGTAGGCCGACTAGTCGGCCTATAAGTTAGCTAGATTAATTAGTTGACTGTCGAGTTGTCCCTCTAGGTAGAAAGGCTAACTAGTTTCC
The DNA here is from genome assembly GCF_000164805.1 of Carlito syrichta. Lineage (NCBI taxonomy): Eukaryota > Metazoa > Chordata > Mammalia > Primates > Tarsiidae > Carlito > Carlito syrichta. Next base: position 520 of record NW_007239943.1, read on the forward strand.
TGCTGGTTTTCTGACTAACTAGCAGGCCGACTGGTTGGCCGACTAGTAAGCTGAGCTAATTATTTGGCTAGGTTGTTAGCTAAGCCAACATGTCGGCTGAAAAATTGGTTGACTTGGCTGAAAAGTTAGGTGACTTAACCAGTCGGCCAGCGAGTGAGTTGACAGGTGCACTGACTTAATAAGTTGACCCACGAGTGAGCCGACTGGTCAGCTGACTTTATTAGGCTGTCTGTGAGTGAGCCAACCGTTGAGCTGCCTTAACTTGTCAGCCGGCGAACAAGCCAACTGTTGAGCTGACTTAACTAGTCAGCTGTTGAGCAAGTCCACTAGTTAGCTGTGGTAATGGTCTGTGATCAAGCCAACAAGTTAGTTGACCTGTTGACTTGTGAGCGAACTGACTAGTTTGCTGATCATTTGGCAGGCAGGCCAGTAAACTAGTTAGCTGACCAGATGGAAAGCAAGCAAGCCCACTAG
>NW_007239944.1:0-720 GCF_000164805.1 Carlito syrichta
CAGGCCGACTAGTAGGCCTACTTGTTAAGCCAGCTAACAAGTCTGCTGAGTATTCAGCCAATGTGTTAAACTAACTAAGTAGTCAGCCAACTCATCTGCTTACAAGTTAAGTCACCTAACTAACTCAAAACCAACTAGTTACGCCAGCTTGTTAACTCGCTTACCAACTAGTTAAAACAGTTAGCTAACTCATTAACAAACTCATTAAATCAGTGGGCTACCTGTTATCAAACTAATTAAGTCAGCTACCTGAAGTCAGGTAACTAACTAACTAGCTAATTAAGTTAACTAAGTCAGCTAGCTCACTAGTTAGGTAAATATTTAAGCCAGCTAATTAACTGTGCTACCTAACTGGTTAGCAAATTATTAAATCAGCTAGTTATTTAGCTAGTTAAATAGTTAGCTAACTATTTGATTCAGGTAGTTAAGTCAGCTAGCTAACTAGTTAAGTCAGCCAATTAAGTCAGGTAGCTAAATAATTAAGTCAGCTAGCTAAATTAGCTAGTTAAGTCAGCTTTCTAATTTAGTCAGCTGGTTAAGACAGCTAGCTAGCTATTTAGCTAGTGTGTTAAGTCAGTATGTTGAGACAGGTAGTTAGCTAGTTAAATAACGAATTGATTCAGTTGGTTTAGTCAACTAGCTTGCTAAAAAGCAAACGGGTTGAGTCAGTTGGTTGAGTAGGCTAGGTAGCTATTTTAACTAATGAGTTAAGTCAGCAGG
>NW_007239945.1:0-1115 GCF_000164805.1 Carlito syrichta
TTTTAGGGTGGCGGAACTACGGCCCACACCAGTCCCACTGTGTTCGGAGGCAGGGGACCTTTGAATGTGGTTCCAATTAGTTGGACCCCCATGGCAGGGGTTAGTATGAGTCTGGTGGTGGAACTGAGGTCAAGTCTGGCGCTGCCTGCGGTGGCTCGGCGGGGCTCCATTGCATTGGAGGATTGAGGCTGGGCCATTGTTCCGAGACCGCCCCATATATTTGAGGGCCCTGGGGAGGGGGGCCCCGTTTCCAGTTTTTTGGCCGCGCTCCCGGATCTAATGGCCGTCCATCTATATCCTTAACGGAGCGGCAATCACTAGCCCAGTGGTTCCCTTTTCTGCATCTTGGACACAGTCCAGGTGTTCTTTGCTGAGGCACGCGCTGCCTATTCTTATTTCCTCTTTGAGGGCATTCACGCTTCATGTGACCGTGCTGCCCGCATGAAAAACAAGCTCCCTCCTTACTTGCTTTCCCCCCCTGTGACATCTGCACTACCGCTGCAGCCAGGCCTGCATTGGTCAGTGGCCCCCCTATATCTCTACACAGCTTCATCCATACCTTTATATGGGTTGATTGCCTGTCGGCACTCTTTAGTGCATTGCTCATATATAAGTTGCTTTACTAATGGCATGGCCTGGTCCGCATCCCCAAAGATGCATCCAGCTGCATCCACCATCCTTGCCACAAAGTCTGCAAACGGCTCAGTGGGTCCTTGGATGATTTTTGTTAAATTTCCCTGCACTTCTCCCCTGTTAGGGAGACTTTTCCAGGCTCTAGTACCCAAGTTATTGATTTGTTCATACACCTGGGGTGGATAGCCAGTCTGTGCCGCCGCAAACCTCCCCTGCCCTAACAGCATGTCCTGGTCCCAGGCAGGCTGTCCATTACGGGCATTAACAAGTGCCTGCTCGGCCGCATACTCTATAAATATAGACTTCCAATCCAGGTACTGGCCAGCAGTCAGGCAAGCACGAGCCAAGCCCTGCCAATCACTAGGGGTGAGGCAGAACCGGTGCAAGTTCTCTAGCTGTGTTACAACGTAGGCGGCACTGGACCCGTAGGAACGCACAGATTCAGCCAGCCTTGAAATGAGCTTCCAATCCAGGGGCTCATG
>NW_007239946.1:0-771 GCF_000164805.1 Carlito syrichta
GTTACCTGGCAAAATATCATACAGCGGTTGCAATTGCCTATTAGTCAAATGTAAGTAAGGGCGGACCCATTGAATATCACCCATGAGCTTTTGGAAATCATTTAGGGTTTTCAAGTTGTCCGTCCGAATTTGAAGCTTTTGGGGATGTACTGATTCCAAGGTTATCTTGCTTCCCAAATAATTAACTATTAAATCCTTTTGAATCTTTTCGGGGGCAAACACCAAGGACCACTGACTCAGGTTAGACATCACACTCTCAAGAGCTGCATCAAGGGTACTCTCATGTCGAGCAGTGATTAGGATATCATCCATATAATGATATATTTTTACTTCAGGAAAGGCAGACCTAGTCTCTTTTAGAGCATTATCAACATATAGCTGACACATTGTAGGGCTATTGGCCATGCCCTGAGGCAGCACCGTCCACTCGTACCTACTGTCTGGTTTCTCATGATTCATAGAAGGCACAGTAAAGGCAAACCTAGGAGTATCACTAGGATGCAGAGGTATGGAGAAAAAAACAATCCTTTATATCCAAAACTATTAAGGGCCAATGTCGTGGTAAAGTGGACGGTAATGGGAGCCCACGTTGGACTGGCCCCATCGGGACCATTTGCACGTTAACCACTCGCAAGTCATGCAGGAGTCTCCACTTACCAGACCTTTTCTTGATTACAAAGATAGGAGTATTCCAAGGGGAAGTAGAGGGGCGAATATGACCCAAGGCCAATTGTTCCTTCACCAGCTCGTGAGCAGCGGTTAATTTTACTG
>NW_007239947.1:0-1017 GCF_000164805.1 Carlito syrichta
TCTTTCTTTTGGTTTTAGAATTGAATCATGTGTGTTTTTAATCTTAAGCCTGTACTCTTGTGAAGAATGTTGTTGTTCTTTTTTCCTTTTCTTCTGTGTTCAATACTTTCTTAAGTGTTTCTTGTAGAGGTTGTCTGGTGGCAGCATAGGTTCTTAGGGATTGGATATCCGGGAAAGATTTCAATTCTCCCTCACTGATGAAGCTTAGTTTGGCTGGGTAGGTTTTTCTTGGTTGAAATTGTTTATCTTTTAGAACTTTGAAGATAGGGTTCCAAGCTCTCCTAGCCTGGAGGGTTTCTGTAGATAAATCTGCTGCTATTCTAATTGTTCTTCCCTTTTTCTCTTGCAGTCTGAGTTTTTTCTCTTGCAGTCTTTAAGATTTTTTCTTTTATACCTACTTTGATCAGGCAAATTTTTATGTGTCTGGTAGCTGGTCTTCTCATTTCTTGTCTTGCAGGGGTTCTCTGAATCTCTTGTGTTTGAGTTTTTTCATCCTTGATGAGATGAGGGAAGTTTTCTTGAATGATTTCATGAAATGTTTCTTCCAGTGTGGCCTCTGTTTCTCTCTCTGCCTCAGGAAGGCCAATTACTATTAGGTTCAGTCTCTTGAAGTTATCCCTCATCTCTTGAAAGTTTTGTTCTGGCTTTCTGAGCTTCTTTTCTATGTTTTTTACAGTTTGGGTTAGTTCTGTGTTCTGGTCTTCAAGCTCTGGGATTCTTTCTTCTGCTTGGCTAATTCTGCTTTCCATTCTTATTAGTTTGTTATTTAATTCCATCACAGTATTCTTTACTGCTGTAATTTCTGAGATCAGCTTCTTCCTATTTCCCTCTTGTCTCTCCTCAATTTTTTAAATTCTCTCCATTAATGTCTTGATGTCTGGGTTTGTTGCATGTGACCAGTCATTCTGGGGGCTCTTCATTGTTTGTGTTCCGAAGTCTGTTTTCTCAATGTCTGACCTCCCAGGAGTCTGTGTGAGACCTATATTCTTCTTCTGGTTTTTCTTCATTAGCGCGTTT
>NW_007239948.1:0-2720 GCF_000164805.1 Carlito syrichta
TTACTTAGCTAGCTAGTCAGCTAGAAATTAGCTAGCAGGTCAGCTATCTAGTGAGCTCTCTCACTTTCCATCAAGTTAGCTTACTAGTACACTCCCTCACATGCAAACATGTCAGGAAACTATTTGGCTCATTTGCCAGCCAACATGTCAACTAACTTGCCGAATCGCTCAAAGAACAAAAGGTCAGCTAACTAGTTGTTTCCTCACCAGTCAACCAGTTAAGTCAGCTCACTGGTTGGCTCACTCACCGGCCAACTAGTTATGTCACAACACATGTAGGCTCATTAGCTGGCCAACTAGTTAATTCAGCTTACCAGTAGGCTCAATCGCTGGCTGACTAGTTAAGTCAGCTCACCTGTTGGCTCACTCTCCGGCCGACTAGTTAAGTCAGCAAAGTGGTCGGCCTACTAGACGGCCCACTGATTAAGTAAGTTAGGTCAGCTAATTAGTTGTAAGACAATTCAAGTCAGCTAAGTAGTTGGCCAACTAGTCGACCGACTATTTAGGTCAGGAAACTAGCCAGCCAACAGCCGGAGACCAGCTTCAGCTGGGTTCAGGGTACCCCAAAGTGTGGAGATGGCATCGGTGATTGGGGGGAAGAAGAGAGAAAGAGAGAGAGAGAGAGAGACTGGACTCCGGTCTAGTGCAGAAGTGATGTGTGTTATCGGTAATTACAACGGGTCTTTTATACACAAAGTCAGATGTGGGGGGCATCCCCCACCCACTAGAAACCTTAATCCATGAAAACTTAATCAATGGTTTCCTTTAAACCCTTTTCATATGATAATCTTAAAACCCCATAACAAAGGATAACCTAATCCATGACTGATATATTCTATAAACCTCATTCATCCTAAGCTGATTGATTTATGCCAAGTTAAACAATTCGATAGAAGCTTAAGTATTTACTTTACAAACGAAAGTGGCCCATCCCAGAATGTTTGGAATGTGGCCCAGTCCAAAGTTCACAGTGGGCTACCTGCAAGTAACCCAGCCGCATTCTTTCAACAAAATGGCTGTCTTCTAAAACTATATACTACAATTTACACCTCCAATAAATCATAAGATCGTGACCCAGAAGCCTGTGACCAATACTAAGGCTCTTAGATGTGACCCTAGTTTGAATTATAAGTTGTTTGAAAGCCAAAACTGCAGTCTGTGAAAGAATGGGAGCAATGAGCTTCTAAAGAGCTTGTGTTCGTCCCAGTCTCAGATTTTCATGTTTTGAGCTCACAGAAGCTTAATCTGGTTAGTGCTGAGAAGAAAGGGGGAGGAAATGGGGTCAATATTTCCCAAACGCATCCTAGTGGTCTTGGAGTCAATGGCCCTTCCTGATCCCTAACGCTCAGTGAGCCTCCGTGGCCGACTCCCAACATCTCCCCCTTTTTTATTTTTTAGCACAAAACCATGAAATTCCATATTGCTCTTCTTTAGCACTCTGAAGATGATTGGGAGTAGACACAGAAACAAAAGAAAATCACTGCTGCACAAATTCCCACATTGATGAGTATAGACATTAATGATTTTTGATTAGCAAATGATGCCTGAATTTCGGATGTAATTTAGTAAGGTCTTTACTCAAGTCTGAATGGTTCCAAATTCCAAGTTACTTTGTCCCAAGTATGGACAGATTTAAACTCAGAGTGACATTGGACAACCAACTTCTTTTTTAAGGTCATAAGTTCTTGCCCTACTGCTAAAACTCCTTCCTCCAAGGCACTAACCTTACTTTCCAACTTCTGGTCTATGATGTCCTGAATAGCTATGACAATAGAAACGTTTTTAGACAGCTGATCAGCAAATGTAGTTGTATGAACTTCCCTAGATAATGCTACAGCTCAAAAGTAGCTATTAAAGCTGTAACTTCTAATTTTAAAAGTAGCCAAAAATCTTTTGTCTTTCTTAAAGAGCATTAGCCTCATACAATATCTGTAAACCATATGCATCATACCAACGAGATGACAACTATACAAGAATCACCATATAAGATGGCTGCTCAAGAGTAACAAACCTTCGTAAAAGGCATTAATTAAAAAATTAGTTAAAAATACACCCAGTACAAGACACCTTATAAACATTGCTATGATACTCAATTTGAACAACTTGGTACTTATTTCATACTAAAAAACATGTAAGAGAACCGCAAGCATCCCTAATATGGTACTTCTGAGTTTGTCCAACAGGCCTAGACAGGCTGACTGGTTGAAGGGCTGTGAGGGCTCTCCACAAATGAGGTTGAATGGCTTGTCTGGTACCAATTCATTGGAGTGCCTTCTAGTTGCAGCAAGTGTAGAGCCTTTAAAACCCCAGTCACTAATATATAGTCTTTCACCAGGTACAGTGTAGTCCACCTTAGAGTTATAAGCACAGTCTTTCCATTTCAGGAAGCCAGTATCTCGCTGGATGAGTAGCCAGTCCTTTTCCATATCATTGAATGGGACAAGCAGGTACGCTGAGAGGTGGTGTCCATTAAACACAATTGAACAGTTAGGGTTACAGCTGCGATTGAGTAAAGACATATTAGGATACAGGCCAACACACACTTCCTGCATCTCTGCAGTACAGATGGTGAAAGAGGTGCAGATCACCTTGTCCTGGGTTTGGCATCGGATACAGTCACACTTAAAGTAGTATTGGTCCCTAAACTGCCTCCGGTGCTCCACACTGGTCATCAGCATATCCAGGTAGCAGATAGTGAGCTCTTCTCCCCACTTCAATGT
>NW_007239948.1:3074-4201 GCF_000164805.1 Carlito syrichta
AGAGACATGTGTGGGGGGATGAGAAGTCTGGAGGTTGAGGTTAGATGCCGTGGCCTTTGGCACCCACCCCTTCTCCAAAGGTAAAAGAGGAAGACTGAAAGTCAGAGCTAGGCACCACGGCCATAGACGCCTGCCCTTCCTCAGATGAAGGTGAAAGGACTCACAGAACAGATTACAAGAAACAAGAGTAGTAGGGAAGGCAGGAATTGGAGCTGTAGGAGGAATAGGAGAGGACAAAGGAGGTGAAAACTCTTGTTTACATTTTTCTCCGGTCTATTTCTTTGATTCAACAGGATTCATGCCACCCGTCTCAGTCTTTGGTTTAACCAATACTAGACTGGTCTTTCCTCTCTACAACCTAAACAGGTCCTTTTATGCCATCTGTTCCTTCCAAGTCCCTTTAAGGGATCGCATCCTATTTGTAGCATTTGTGCTGGCACCTTGTCATCTGGACTATACAGAAGCATGCCCATTTGAGCAAGAACATCACGTCCCAAAAGTGTAATGGGATGGAAGGAATGATGTAGGGACAAAAGGTTCCTGAAGTTTTGTTATCTGTTCAATTTAAGATTTCAGAACTTTTGACTACAGAGGTCACTCAACTAATACCAGTGAGTCCTGATGGGGCTACTTGTGTTGGCCAGGAAGATGGCCAGTCTTTACCAGCAATACAAGAAACATCAGCCCCTGTGTCTAACAGACCTTTAATTTTAACTCCCTGAATATATAAATCTTTTAGAGGTCTGGAGTTAGTAATTTCCTTGGGTAAGATTAGTTGGCTGGTAACTGACTCATATATTCCTTTTCCTAACAACATATTGCTAGAAATATGAAACTGACAAGCGTCTTTAAGGTCCTTAATTAATTTATATGGTAGTGGCTCCCAATGAGGTGCCTCGCTTACTGTGCCTTCTTCCATATAAATTACTGGAAAGCAAGAAGACAAGGTAAAATCTTCCTCTTTGTCAGTCTTTTTTCTGACTCCCTGCATACCCACATTAGCTGGAGACACATACTCACGTGAGATTTTCAGTGTTTTAACCTTATTTTTAGTAAGGGTATGGGAGGGGGTACCTTGGCATCATTACCAGAATTTTTTCGCTTATCATAAGCAATCACTTCCTCCT
>NW_007239948.1:5325-6528 GCF_000164805.1 Carlito syrichta
GTTTTGAGCTCACAGGAGCTTAATCTGGTTAGTGCTGAGTAGGAAGGGGGAGGAAATGGGGTCGATAGCTCCCGAACACATCTTAGTGGTCTCAGGGTCAACTGCCCTTCCTGATCCCTAATGCTCAGTGGGCCTCTGTGGCTGGCTTCCAGCAGCCAACTACTAAACCAAGCTACGTATGTGGCCAACTCGTCAGTCAACTAGTTAACCCAGCTAAATAGTAGACCCACTAGTCGGCCAGCTAGTTAACTCAGCTAACAAGTTGGCCGAGTAGTCAGCCAACATGTTAAACCAGCTAACTAGTCAGCCGACTCATCAGCCTACAAGTTAAGTGACCTAGTTAACTCGTCAATCAACTAGTGAATTCAGCTAATTAACTCATTTACCAACTAGTTCAAACAGTTATATAACTCATTAACCAACTCATTAAGTCAGCTAGCTTTCCGATTAGCCTACTAGTTAAGTCAGCTAGCTAAGTCAGCTGATTAAACAGCTAGTTATCTATGTCAGCTAGCTAAGTCAGATAACTCACTAGTTAGCTAACTATTTAATTCAGATACTTAAACTTCTACCTAACTAGTTAGCTAATTAGTTAAGTCTCCTGGTTATTCAGCCAGTTAAATAGTTAGCTAACTAATTCAGGTAGATAAGTCAGCTAGCTAACTAGTTAAGTCAGCAAGTTATGTCAGCTAGTCAAGTAGTTAAATCAGCTAGCTAAGTCAGCTAGTTAAGCCAGCTTTTAATTTAACCAGTTGGTTAAGACAGCTAGCTCTCTAGTTAGCTGAAGTGTTAAGTCAGCAGGTTGAGTCAGGTTGCTAGCTAGTTAACTAATGGGTTAATTCATCAGGATGGGTCAGCTAGCTAGCTTGTTAGCAAATGGGTTGAGTCAACAACTTGAATAGGCTAGCTAGCTAGTTAGCTATCGAGTTAAGTCAGCTGGATGGTCAGCTAGATAGCTAGATAGCTAACAGGTTAAGTCAGCTGGTTGCATCATCTAGCCAGCATATTAGTTAATGATATAAATCAGATGATTAAGTCACCTAGCTAGCATGTTAGATAATGATTAAGCTAACTAGTTATCTTGCTGGTTAAGTCAGTTAGATAGTAAGGTAACTAACTATTTAAGTCAGCTTGTTAGCTAGGTATCTAGCTAGTTAGCTAACTATTCAAACCAGCTGGTAAACTAGGTAGCTAGCTATTTAG
>NW_007239949.1:0-4269 GCF_000164805.1 Carlito syrichta
AAACCCATGAAAACTTAATCAATGATTTCCTTTAAACCCTTTTCATATGATAATCTTAAAATCCCATAACAAAGGATAACCTAATCCATGACTGGTATATTCTATAAACCTTATTCATCCTAAACTGATTGATTTATGCCAAGTTAAACAATTCTATAGAAGTTTATGCATTTACTTTACAAACAAAAGTGGCCCATCCCAGAATGTTTGGAATGTGGCCCAGTTCAAAGTTCACACTGGACTACCTGCAAGTAACCCAGCCACATTCTTTCAACAAAATGGCTGTCTTTTAAAACTATATACTACAATTTACACCTCCAATAAATCATAAGATCATAACCCAGAAGCCTGTGACCAATACTAAGGCTCTTAGATGTGACCCTAGTTTGAATTATAAGTTGTTTGAAAGCCAAAACTGCAGTCTGTGGAAGAATGGGAGCAATGAGCTTCTAAAGAGCTTGTGTTCGTCCCAGTCTCAGATTTTCATGTTTTGAGCTCACAGAAGCTTAATCTGGTTAGTGCTGAGAAGAAAGGGGGAGGAAATGGGGTCAATATTTCCCGAACGCATCCTAGTGGTCTTGGAGTCAATGGCCCTTCCTGATCCCTAACGCTCAGTGAGCCTCCGTGGCTGACTCCCAACATCTCCCCCTTTTTTATTTTTTAGCACAAAACCATGAAATTCCATATTGCTCTTCTTTAGCACTCTGAAGATGATTGGGAGTAGACACAGAAACAAAAGAATCACTGCTGCACAAATTCCCACATTGATGAGTATAGACATTAATGATTTTTGATTAGCAAATGATGCCTGAATTTCGGATGTAATTTAGTAAGGTCTTTACTCAGGTCTGAATGGTTCCAAATTCCAAGTTACTTTGTCCCAAGTATGGACAGATTTAAACTCAGAGTGACATTGGACAACCAATTTCTTTTTTAAGGTCATAAGTTCTTGCCCTACTGCTAAAACTCCTTCCTCCAAGGCACTAACCTTACTTTCCAACTTCTGGTCTATGATGTCCTGAATAGCTATGACAATAGAAACATTTTTAGACAGCTGATCAGCAAACGTAGTTGTATGAACTTCCCTAGATAATGCTACAGCTCAAAAGTAGCTATTAAAGCTGTAACTTCTAATTTTAAAAGTAGCCAAAAATCTTTTGTCTTTCTAAAAGAGCATTAGCCTCATACAATATCTGTAAACCATATGCATCATACCAACGAGATGACAACTATACAAGAATCATCAAATAAGATGGCTGCTCAAGAGTAACAAATCTTCGTAAAAGGCATTAGTTAAAAAATTAGTTAAAAATACACCCAGTACAAGAACTAAAACATTGCTGTGATACTCAATTTGAACAACTTGGTACTTATTGCATACTAAAAACATGTAAGAGAACCGCAAGCATCCCTAATGTGGTACTGCTGAGTTTGTCCAACAGGCCTAGACAGGCTGATTGGTTGAAGGGCTGTGAGGGCTCTCCACAAATGAGGTTGAATGGCTTGTCTGGTACTAATTCATTGGAGTGCCTTCTAGTTGCAGCAAGTGTAGAGCCTTTAAAACCCCAGTCACTAATATATAGTCTTTCACCAGGTACAGTGTAGTCCACCTTAGAGTTATAAGCACAGTCTCTCCATTTCAGGAAGCCAGTATCTCGCTGGATGAGTAGCCAGTCCTTTTCCATATCATTGAAGGGACAAGCAGGTACGCTGAGAGGTGGTGTCCATTAAACACAATTGAACAGTTAGGGTTACAGCTGCGATTGAGTAAAGACATATTAGGATACAGGCCAACACACACTTCCTGCATCTCTGCAGTACAGATGGTGAAAGAGGTGCAGATCACCTTGTCCTGGGTTTGGCATCGGATACAGTCACACTTAAAGTAGTATTGGTCCCTAAGCTGCTTCCGGTGCTCCACACTGGTCATCAACATATTCAGGTAGCAGATGGTGAGCTCTTCTCCCACTTCGATGTCTTGGACTGCACGCCATAAGTTTACCTTATATTTTTGGTCCTGCATTCTTTTCTCCTAAAGGTGTTAAAGACTTTAAAGGCTGTGTCCAATAGTTAAAGTTGAGGATTTTTGGGGCCCTTTTCTAATTTTTGGAGTTTGCACCAATGCTGGCTGACAGATAAAATACATCCAAAAGAACTTGTCCTTCCAGTCTAGTCTGCTTATTAACACCTATTTTGTAGTTAGCTAACAGGATTCACTTATATGATTCCTTTACTTCCATCTGGGAAAGTTGAACTTGAGAGAAATTTACCATAAGAAGACAACAAAGAAGAATATTTAACATCCTTTTGTCCAAGCCACCCCTATGAGAAGAGACATGTGTGGGGGGATGAGAAGTCTGGAGGTTGAGGTTAGATGCCGTGGCCTTTGGTACCCACCCCTTCTCCAAAGGTAAAAGAGAAAGACTAAAAGTCAGAGCTAGGCACTACGGCCGTAGACGCCTGCCCTTCCTTCTCAGATGAAGGTGAAAGGACTCACAGAACAGATTACAAGAAACAAGAGTAGTAGGGAAGGCAGGAATTGGAGCTGTAGGAGGAATAGGAGAGGACAAAGGAAGTGAAAACTCTTATTTTGTTTACATTTTTCTCTGGTCTATTTCTTTGATTCAACAGGATTCATGCCACCCATCTCAGTCTTTGGTTTAGCCATACTAGACTGGCCTTTCCTCTCTACAACCTGAACAGGTCCTTTTATGCTATCTGTTCCTTCCAAGTCCCTTTAAGGGATCGCATCCTATTTGTAGCATTTGTGCTGGCACCTTGTCATCTGGACTATACAGAAGCATGCCCATTTGAGCAAGAACATCACGTCCCAAAAGTGTAATGGGATGGAAGGAATGATGTAGGGACAAAAGGTTCCTGAAGTTTCGTTATCTGTCCAATTTAAGATTTCAGAACTTTTGGCTACAGAGGTCGCTCAACTAATACCAGTGAGTCCTGATGGGGCTACTTGTGTTGGCCAGGAAGACGGTCAGTCTTTACCAGCAATACAAGAAACATCAGCTCCTGTATCTAGCAGACCTTTAATTTTAACTCCCTGAATATATAAATCTTTTAGAGGTCTGGAGTTAGTAATTTCCTTGGGTAAGATTAGTTGGCTGTTAACTGACTCATATATTCCTTTTCCTAACAACATATTGCTAGAAATATGAAACTGACAAGCCTCTTTAAGTTCCTTAATTAATTTATATGGTAGTGGCTCCCAATGAGGTGCTTCGTTTACTGTGCCTTCTTCCATATAAATTACTGGAAAGCAAGAAGACAAGGTAAAATCTTCCTCTTTGTCAGCCTTTTTTCTGGCTCCCTGCATACCCACATTAGCTGGAGACACATACTCAAGTGAGAATTTCAGTGTTTTAACCTTATTTTTAGTAAAGGGTATGGGAGGATGTACCTTGGCATCATTACCAGAATTTTTTCGCTTATCATAAGCAATCACTTCCTCCTCCAACTCCATTTCCTCCTCCGGGAAAAATTCATCATCTAAAGGAGGCACCAAGGCTATGACAAGCAAAGGACTGTCTTTATTTTTGGCCAGAATTTTAGAGAAATCCTGCTGTAGATTGAAAGCATCTTGGATAATATTCCATAAAGCTAAGGCATACAAAATGCAAAAGGTGAGCCAATTGGTTCCTCTATCGGACAATATGTTCAAAATACTAGTAGACATGTTCCTTTCTTTATATTCACTCTGGGCCATGATTCTATCATGGCTCTTAAACTGCTCACCCTTCCTTGATCTTCCTGTATATAAAGAGGGGTCCGTGGCACCCTGGGTGAGGTCCTATCCATCCCAGAAAAGAAAAAGAAAGCTTACCTTGAGGTCCCACGTTGGGTGCCACTTGCTGAAGAACTGCTTCAGCCGGGTTCAGGGTACCCCAAAGGTGAAGATGGCATCAGCGATTGGGGGGGAAGAAGAGAAAAAGAGAGAGAGAGAAAGAGACTGGACTCCGGTCTAGTGCAGAAGTGATGTGTCTTATTGGTAATTACAACGGGTCTTTTATAACAAAGTCAGATGTGGAAGGGGCATCCCCCACCCACCAGAAAACTTAATCCATGAAAACTTAATCAATGATTGCCTTTAAACCCTTTTCATAAGCTAATCTTAAAATCCCATAATAAAGGATAACCTAATCCGTGACTGATATATTCTATAAACCTTTTTCATCCTAAGCGGATTGATTTATGCCAAGTTAAACAATTCTATAGAAGCTTAGTATTTACTTTACAATGGAAGTGGCCCATCCCAGA
>NW_007239949.1:4708-10683 GCF_000164805.1 Carlito syrichta
CTGCAGTTTGTGGAAGAATGGGAGCAATGAACTTCTAAAGTTAGCTTTTTTTTTTCCTGGTTTCAGAGTTTTTATGTTTTGAGCTCACAGGAGCTTAATCTGGTTAGTGCTGAGTAGGAAGGGGGAGGAAATGGGGTCGATAGCTCCCGAACACATCTTAGTGGTCTCAGGGTCAACTGCCCTTCCTGATCTCTAATGCTCAGTGGGTCTCTGTGGCTGGCTTCCAGCAGCCAACTACTAAACCAAGCTACGTAGGTGGCCAACTCGTCAGTCAACTAGTTAACCCAGCTAAATAGTCGACCCACTAGTCGGCCAGCTAGTTAACTCAGCTAACAAGTTGGCTGAGTAGTCAGCCAACATGTTAAACCAGCTAACTAGTCAGCTGACTCATCAGCCTACAAGTTAAGTGAACTAGCTAACTCGTCAATCAACTAGTGAATTCAGCTAATTAACTCATTTACCAACTAGTTCAAACAGTTATATAACTCATTAACCAACTCATTAAGTCAGCTAGCTTTCTGATTAGCCTACTAGTTAAGTCAGCTAGCTAAGTCAGCTGATTAAACAGCTAGTTATCTATGTCAGCTAGCTAAGTCAGATAACTCACTAGTTAGCTAACTATTTAATTCAGATACTTAAACTTCTACCTAACTAGTTAGCTAATTAGTTAAGTCTCCTGGTTATTCAGCCAGTTAAATAGCTAGCTAACTAATTCAGGTAGATAAGTCAGATAGCTAACTAGTTAAGTCAGCAAGTTATGTAAAGTAGTTAAATCAGCTAGATAAGTCAGCTAGTTAAGCCAGCTTTTAATTTAATCAGCTGGTTAAGACAGCTAGCTATCTAGTTAGCTGAAGTGTTAAGTCAGCAGTCTGAGTCAGATTGTTAGCTAGTTAACTAACGGGTTAATTCATCAGGATGGGTCAGCTAGCTACCTTGTTAGCAAATGGGTTGAGTCAACAATTTGAATAGGCTAGCTAGCTAGTTGGCTATCGAGTTAAGTCAGCTGGATGGTCAGCTAGATAGCTAGATAGCTAACAGGTTAAGTCAGCTGGTTGAGTCATCTAGCCAGCATATTAGTTAGCGATATAAATCAGATGATTAAGTCACCTAGCTAGCATGTTAGATAATGATTAAGCTAACTAGTTATCTTGCTGGTTAAGTCAGTTAGCTAGTAAGGCAACTAACTATTTAAGTCAGCTCGTTAGCTAGGTATCTAGCTAGTTAGCTAACTATTCAAACCAACTGGCAAACTAGGTAGCTAGCTATTTAGCTAACTATTTAAGTCAGCTGGCTAGCTAGGTAGTTACTAGTTAAGTCAGCTACTTAATTCAGCTAACTAGCCAGCTGGCTAGCTAGGTAGTGAGCAAGTTAAGTCAGTTGGCTATCCAGCTGGATAGCTGGTTAATTCAGCTAGTTAAAATAGCTCACTAGCCAAATGGCCAGGTAGGTAGGTAACTAGTTTAATCAGCTAGTTAGCTACCTGACTAGCTAGTGTGGTCAGCAAGTTAAGTCAGCTGGCTAGCCAACTGGCTAGTAGGTTATGTCAGCTAGTTGAGTCAGCTGTCTAGCCAGCTGGCTAGGTAGGTAACTAACTAGATAAATCGAGCTTGCTAGCCAGCAAGATAGTTTATTAAGTCAACTAGTTAAGTCAGCTGGCTAGCTTCCTGGCTATGTTGATAGCTAGCAAGTTAAATGAGTTGGCTAGCCAGCTTGCTAGCTTAAGTCAGCTAGGTAAGTCAGCTGGCTAGTCAGCTGGCTAGATATGTAGCCAGCTAGTTAAGTCTGCTGACTAGACAGCTAACTAGCTGCTTAAGTCAGCTAGTTAATTCAGCTGGCAACCATCTGTCTAGCTAGTTAAGACACCTAGCTAATTCAGCTGGCAACCAGTAGGCTAGCAAGTTAAGTCAGATAATTAAATCACCTGACAACCAGTAGACTAGCTAGTTAAGACAGCACATATGTCATTGGCTATCCAGCTGGTTACCTAGTTAAAAAGCTAGTTAAGTCAGATGGCTAGCCATCGGTCTAGCTAGTTATTTTAGCTAGTTAAAGTCAGCTGGCCAGCTAGGTCGCTAGCAATATAAGTAAGCTAATTATGGCACCTAGGTAGCTAGTTAACTCAGCTAGTTTATTCAGCTGGCTAGCTAGATAGCTAGGTAGGTAGCTAGCTAGTTAAGTCAACTGCCTAGCCAGCTGGCTAGCTGGTTAAGCCAGCTAGTTAATTCTGCTGGCCAGTCAGCTGGCTAGCTAGTTAAGTAAGCTAGTTAAGTCAACTGACTAGCTAAGTCAGTTAGTTAAATCTTCTTGCAAACAAGCTGCCTAGCAGGATTGCTAGTTAGTTAAGTCAACTGGCTAGCTAGCTGGATAGCAAGTTAAGTCACCTAGTTAAGTCAGCTCGCTGGCCAGCAATTTAGCTAGGTAGTGAGGTAGTTAAGTCAACTGGCAAGCCAGCAGGAAATGTAGGTAGGTAACTAGTTAAGTCAGCTGTCTAGTCATCAGTCTATCTAGTTATGTCAGCTAGTTAATCAGCTGACTATATAGCTGTCTAGTCAGGTAGCTAACTAGTTAAGTCTGCTGGCTAGCCAGCAAGCTACTTCGTTAAGTCAGCTAGTTAAATCAACTGGATAGGATACTGGCTAGCTAGTTAGCTAGGCAATAAAGTCACCTGGCTAGACAGCTGGCCAGCTAGTTATGTCAACTAGTTAGTCTGCTGGCTAATCAGGTGGCTAGCTAGTTAAGTCAGCTCATAAAGTCAGTTGTCTAGCCAGCTGGCCATCTAGTTAAAAAGCTTGTTACGATGGATGTGTAGCCATCTGGCTTGCTAGCTATTTCAGCTACTTCAGTCAGCTGGCAAGTTAGGCTGCTAGCTAGTTAAATCAGCTTGATACCTCAGCTAGCGAGTTAGTTAAGTCAGCTAGTAAAGTCAGCTAGTTATATGATAGCTAGCTAGGTAGCTAGCAAGTTAAATAAGCTAGTTAAGTCAGCTGGACTTGCTAGGTAGCTAGCTAGATAAGTCAGCCATTTAAGTCAGCTGGGTAGCTAGTTAAGTCTGTTAGGTAAGTCTGTTGGAAAGCCAGCTCCCAAACAGGATAGCTAGCTTTAAGTCAGCTGGCTAGCCAGCTGGCTAGCCAGTGATCACCTACTCAGCTTGCTGGCCAGTAGGATAGCTAGGTAGTTAGATAGTTAACACAGCTTGAAATTCAGCAAGCTAAGTAGGTAGGTAGCTAGTTAAGTCAGCTGGCTAGCCATCCGGTGTCTAGTTATGTCAGCTTGTTAAGTCAGCTAGCTATCCAGCTGTCTAGGTAGGTAGCTAGCTAGTTAAGTCTGCTGAGTAGCCAGTTGTCTACTTCGTGAAGTCAGCTAATTAAGTCAGCTGGTTAACTATATAGCTAGGCTATTGAGTCATCTAACTAGCCAGCTGGCTACCAGGGAGCTAGCTAGTTATGTCAGTTCTCTAGTTAGCTTGCTAGCTAGTTAAGTCACCTAGTTGATTCAGTTGACTTGCCAGCTGGCTAGTTTGGTAGCTTGCTAGCTAAGTCAGCTGGATACACAGCTGGCTAGCTAGAAAAATCACCTAGTTATTTCAGCTGGATAGTCAGTTGACTAGCTATGTAGCAAGCAAGATAATTCAACAGGCTAGATAGCAGGACAACTAGTTAAGACAGCTAGTTAAGTCAGCTGGCTAGCCAGATCTCTAGCTAGGTAGTGACATATTTAAAACTGTTGCCTAGCCAACTGTCTAGCTAATTAAGTCAGCTAGTTAAGTAACTTGCTATCCAAGTGGCTAGAGAGGTAGAGAGCTACTTAAGTCAGCTGGCTAGCCAGCTTGCTAGCTAGGTAGCTAGCTAGTTATGTCAGCTGTATAGCCACCTGTCTAACTAGATTAGTCAACTAGTTAAGTCAGCTGACAAGCAACCTGGCTCCCTATGTAGCCTGCTAGTTAAGTAAGCTGGCTAGACAGCTGGCTAGCTAGATAAGTCAGCTAGTTAATTCAGCTGGATAGCCAACTGGCTAGCTATGTAGCAAGCTAGTTAATTCAACTATCTATAAAGCAGACCAGCTAGTTAAGAGAGCTATTTAAGTTAGCTGGCTAGCCAGGCTGGCTGGCTAGTTATTGACTTTGTTAAGTCAGTTGGCTAGCCAGCTGGCTAGCTAATTAATTCAGTTAGTTAAGTCAGCTGGCTATCCAGGTGGCTAGAGTTTTAGAGAACTAGTTAAGTCACCTGGCTATCAAACTGGATATCTAGTTAAGTCAGCTAGTTTAGTCACCTGACTGGAGAGCTGCCTAATGCGTTAATCAACTAGTTAAGTCATGTGGCTAACCAGCTGAATAACTAGTTAAGTCATCTTGTTAAGTCAGTTGGCTAGCCATCTCCATAGCTAGTTAAAAAGCTAGTTAATTCAGATGGCTAGACAGCAGGATAGCTAGTTATTTCAGCTAGTTTAGTCAGCTGGCTATCTAGGTAGCTAGCTAGTTATGTCAGCTAGTTATGTCAGTTAGTGAACTTGTAAAGTCAGCTAGTGAAGTTGGCTTTCTAGCAAGATATCAAGCTAGGTGGCTAGCTAGTTATTTCAGATAGTAAATTCACCAGGCTAGCTAGGTAGCTAGCTTGTTAAGTCAGCTAGTTAGGTCAGCTGGTTAGCTAGCTAAGTCAGCTACTAAAATCAGCTTGCTAGCCAGCTGCTGAGCTGGGCATCTAGCTAGTTAAGTCAGCTGGCTAGCCAGCTAGATAGCTAGTTAAGTCACCTAGTTAACCTAGCTTGCTAGCCAACTTGTTAGCTAGGTAGCTAGGTAGTTAAGTCAGCTGCTAAGACTTTGGGATACATAGGTAGCTATCTAGTTAAGTCAGCTGGCTAGCCACTGGCTATCTAAAGGTGTCAGCTACTTAAGTCATCTGGCGAGCCAGCTGGCTAACTAGTTATGTCAACTTGTTGAGTCAGCTGGCTAGCCAGCTGGCTAGCTGGTTAAGTCAGCAAGTTAATTCAAGTGGCTAGCCAATTGGCTAGCTAGGTAGCTTGCTAGTTAAGTCAGCTGGCTAGCCAGCTATCTAGCTGGTTAAGTCAGCTAGTTAAATCAGCTCGATAGCCACCTGACTAGTTAGGTAACTAGCTAATTAAGTCAACTGCTAGCCGACTGGCTAACTAGTTAAGTCAGTGAGTTAAGTTAGCTGGCTAGCTTTCTGGCTAGCTAAGTGGCTAGCTAGTAAAGCCAGTTGGCTAGCCGGATGCCTATCTAGTTAAGTCAGCTGGTTAGGCGGTTGGCTATCTAGGTGACTGGCAATTAAGTCACCTTGTTAACAGACTGGTCAAGTAGGTGTCCAGGTAATTAAGCCGGCTGGCTAGTTGGCTTTCCAGCAGAATGTCTGGCTAGTTAAGCTGGCTGGTTATCACAATGTCCAGCCTGCCGGCTGGCTATTTAATTCACCAGTGTAGCCAGGTGGCCAGCTCGCGAGCTAACTAGCTGGTTGCCTAGCCAGCTAGCCAGCCAGTTAGCTAGCTAGTTTAGACATGTGGCTAGCCATGCAACCAACCAGGTAGATAGCTAGTAGTTGAGTCAGCTGGTTAGTCAGCTAGACAGCCAACTAGCTAGTCAGCTAGTTAAGTCAGCTAGATAGCCAGCTAGCTAGTTAAGTGAGCTAGTAACTCAGCTAATTATTCAGGTATCTATTTAAGTCAGCCAGCTAGTCAGGTTCTTAGTCAGCTAGCTAGTTAAGTCAGCTAGCTATTTAAGTCAGTTAGTAAATCAGCTAGTTACTTTGCTAACTAGTCAGCTAGCAACACGGCTAGCTGGTGAGCTAACTAGTGGGTTCCCTCACTTTCCATCAGGTCAGCTAACTAGTAGACTCGCTTGCCTGCCAACTGGTCAGCAAACTAGTCGTCTCACATGCCAGCCAACAGGTCAACTTACTTGTTGGCTCGCTCTCAGGCCAACAGGTCTGCTAACTAGTTGTCTTGCTCACCAACTGACTAGTTAA
>NW_007239950.1:0-548 GCF_000164805.1 Carlito syrichta
GTATACCTCATCCTGAGTTTACCCCACATCCTTGAAATAAAAAAAGATAAAAAATACATAAAAATACTTCTTTTCCATGGTCTGTGTCTCTGCTCTGTTTTCCAGAAGATTTGCCTTAATTTTAATACAAATTTCTTCGAGAATATGCTCTAAAAGCTCTTTTTTATTCTATGTTTCTTTCATATATATGATGTATCATAGACACTATGACTATATAATAGACTTATGTACACTCATGATATGTACCCACATATGTGTATATCAACCTGTTCTTGTTTCATGAATGTAATTTCTTGTCTTATAGCTTTGAGAATGTTCAGTGATAATTATTTTAAAAAAAATTTTTTTTTTTTTTTTTTGAGTTGGAGTCTCTCTCTGTCGCCCAGACTGGACTGCAGTGGCTGCTCCCGGCCACCGCAGCCTCGACCCGCTGGGCTCCGGCAATCCTCCCGCCTCAGCCTTCCGAGTAGCTGGAATTACAGGCACATGCTACCACGCCCAGCTGATTTTTGATTTATTGTAGAGATGAGGTCTCCCCAAGTTGCCCA
>NW_007239951.1:0-1046 GCF_000164805.1 Carlito syrichta
TGAAGCAACACAGAGACAGGGCAATAAAATCGAGAAACAGTGTAAAGTCAGAAGGTAAACAACAAACGTGATCTAAACCAACAGTTACAATGATAAAATCATAGGTCAAAATGAGCGAAAGAGAGAAGTGCGAGAGGGATAACAGATATACATACCAGCTATCAGGTGAAAAACAGTCACAGGATCGGGAAGAAGTGAAGAAAGACACGTAAGAAAGATTGCCTAAGGAGTACTGATAGCTACACAGACACAGGTCAATAAAATCGAGAAACATGTAGGTCAGAAGGTCAACAACAGACGTGATCTAAACTAACAGTTACAATGATAAAATCATAAGTCAAAATAAGCGAAAGAGAGAAGTGCAAGAGGGAAAACAGATATACATACCAACTATCAGGTGAGAGAGAGACCCAGGGCTGGGAAGAAGTGAAAAAAGACAGGTAAGAAAGATTCCCTAAAGAATACTGATAGCTAAACTGAGACAGGCCAAAAAAATCAAGAAACAGTATAAGTCAGAAGGTAAACACCAAATGTAATCTAGACCAACAGTTTCAATGATAAAATCATAAGTCAAAATAAGCGATCAGACTAGAGTTACTTCTGTGATCTCCGATTCCAGCCTCTCCCTTTTGTTTTTCGTTGCAGCATAGGGGTGGGGCTTTGTCTCCTGTTTCACACTGTTGCCTTAGGAGCTGAGGTAAAGTTTGTTGCTAGGTGGGCGGGGCAATGGAAGTCTCTGCCTGGAGAATGGCAAGGCAGTTTAAGCAGATCTGTTTTTCTCCGCTTGTCTGGGTCCTCTGACTTGGGGTCTCATGCTGAGTGCCTCAGCCAGGGTGGACCCGGAGTTCCAGAGCTCCAAAGTTCCAAAGGGCAGGCTGTAAATGATGAGAGTGGCGCTGGGACCCTACAGAGTATTCAGCCAGTAATGGAACCGGTGTCTCTGAGGGACGGGCGCTCAGAGCCTCCCTGTGCGACCTGCGGTGTGTGGTGCCGGGCGGGGGAGAGAGCTGGAGGGAGCAGGGACCCAAAACTTCCCCGCACGCTGC
>NW_007239951.1:1920-6288 GCF_000164805.1 Carlito syrichta
TGCCGTCACCATCTTTCCCCGTCTGCAGGTATCTTTTTTATAGAGTGATTTGAGTTCTTCAGGGTATATTCCCAGAAGGGGGATTGTGAGGTCATATGGGAGGTTGATATTTAGAGATTTTAGGAATTGCCACACTGCTTTCCACAGAGGTTACACTATTTATACTCCCACCAACAGTGTAGAAGTGTTCCCTTTTTGCCACACCCTCTCCAGCAACTGTTATTTTTTCAGTTATTGATAATTGCCATTCTGACTGGAGATAGGTAGTATCTCAGTGTGGTTTTGATTTGCATCTCCCTGATGATTAGTGAGGTTGAACATTTCTTCATGTATCTGTTGGCTGCTTGGATGCCTTCCTTTGAGAAGTGTCTGTTCATATCTTTGCCCTTTTTATAATGGTGTTTTTTGTTCTTTTCTTTTCAGTTCCTTGTAGATCCAAGATGTCAAGCCTTTGTCAGACATGGAGTTGGCAAATCCTTTTTCACAGTCTGTAGGCTGTCTCCCTGCTCTCTTGATGGTTTCTTTGGCTTTGCAGAAGCTTGTCAGATTAATGAGGTCCCTCTTGTCTATCTTCTCTCGTATGGCTTGTGGGTTTCAGGTTTTGTTCAGGAATTGGATGCCAGTTCCAATTTCCATGAGGGTATGTCCTTCCTTTTCTAAGGTTCTTATGGTTTGAGGTTTTACATTTAGGTCTCTGATCCATTTGGAATAAACCTTTGTGCATGGGGATAGATAGGGGTCCTGTTTCAATATTCTGCATATGGTCAGCCAGCTTTCCCATTTACTGAATAGGTTCTCCTCTCCCCAGTGATAGGTGGTGGAGGCTTTGTCGAAGATGAGTTGGTTGAGAAATTGAGGTTTTGCTTCTGGAATCTCAATTCTATTCCATTGGTCTATATGTCTGTTCCTATACCAAGCTGTTTTGATTATTGTAACTTTATAGTAAAGTTTGAAGTCTGGTAATGTGATACCACTTGCTTTGTTTTTTTTTGCTGAGGATTGTTCTGGCTATTCTTGGTCATTTGTGCTTCCAGATGAATTCCTGTGTTGTTTTTTCTAGGTCTGAGAAGAATGTTGCTGGTAATTTGATGGGTTTTACATTAAATCTGTTGATTGCCTTAGGTAGGACGTACATCTTCACAATTTTGATTCTTCCAATCCATAAGCATGGGATATTTTTCCACTTGTTTGTATCATCTTTGATTTCTTTGAGCAGTGTTTTGTAGTTTTCATTGTAAAGGTCTTTCACGTCTCTGGTTAGGAGGATGCCAAGGCATTTCATTTTTTTGGTGGCTATTGTGAATGGAATTGTGCTCCTTATTTGGGTTTCTGTTTGTTTATTATTGATGTAAAGATATGTGATTATCTTTTACACATTTATTTTATATACTGAGACTTTGCCGAAGACCTTTATCAGTGTAAGGAGGTTTTTGACAGATTCTCTTGAGTTTTCAAGGTACACAATCAGGTCATCTACAAAGAGAGATAACTTGACTTCCTCTTTTCCTGTTTGGATACCCTGATTGCCTTCTCTTCTCTGATTGCTCTAGCCAGGACTTCCAATACTATATTGAACAAGAGGGGTGACAGTGGGCATCCTTGTCTTGTTCCAGTTTTCGGGGGAAATCGTTCAAATTTTTGTCCATTTAGGAGTATGCTGGCTGTGGGTTTCTTGTACATGGCTTTTACTATTTTGAGGTATGTTCCCCATATGCCTAGATGTTTGAGGGTTTTTATCAAGAAGGGGTGCTGGATTTTATCAAAAGCTTTTTCTGCATCTAATGATATAATCATATGGTTTTTGTTTTGACATCTGTTGATGTATTTAATTACATTGATGGTTTTATGAATGTTGAACCAGCCTTGCATCCCTAAAATGAAGCCTACTTGGTTATGATGGATGAACTTTGAGATGTGTTGTTGAATTCGGTTTGCTAGGATCTTGTTGAGAATTTTAGCATCTATATTCATCAAAGATATTGGCCTGAAGTTCTCTTTCTTTGTTGGGTCTTACTTGACTTGGGTATCAATGTGATGTTAGCTTTGTAAAATGATCTGGGGAGAGTTCCATCTTCTCAATGGCCTTGAATACCTTCAGTAGGATTGGTATCAGCTCCTCTTTAAATGTCTTGTAGAATTCTGCTGGAAAGCCATCTGGTCCAGGGATTTTTTTTTTGTAGGTAGTTTTCTTATTATGTAGTCAATTTCCTTGATTGTTATTGGTCTATTTAGGGTCTCAATTTCTTCTCATTTCAACCTAGGCAGGTTGTATAATGACAGAAAGTCCTCCATTTCCTTAAGGTTTTCAAATTTGTTTCCATACAAGTGTACATAGTAATCTCTAATGGTCTTTTGTATTTCTTCAGGGTCACATGTGACTTCACCTTTTGTGTTTCTGATTGTGTTTATTTTGGCTTTTTCTCTCTCTTTTTTTTTGTTTTTGGTCAGTCTAGCTAGGGGACCATTGATCATGTTTATCCTTTCAAAGAACCAACTTTTTGTTTCATTGATTTTTTTGTATTATCTTTTTGTCTTCTATGTCCTGGATTTGGGCTTTTATTTTGGTGATCTGGATTCTTCTGCTGAAATTATGGTTTTTGTGGTCTTGCTTCTCCAGCTTCCTTAGGTGGCCTGTTAGGCTGTTTATATTTGATCCTTCCATTTTCTTCATGTGTGTTTGTAGAGATATAAAATTCCCCTCTTACTACACCTTTTATGGCATCCCAGAAATTTTGGTAAGATGTTTCTTCATTTTCACTTCTTTCTAGGTATCTCTTAATCTCGGTTTTGATTTCATCATTACCCAGGAGTTGTTTAGCATCATGCTAAACATGCTGTTTAGTGTCCATGTCTTTGTGGGTTTTGGGGGGACCTTGTTGGTGTTAATTTGTATTTTTATTCCACTGTGGTCCGAGAAGGTGCATGGTAAAATTTCAGTCCTTTTAAATTTGCTTATGCTTGATTTATGGCCAATATGGTCGATCTTAGAGTATGTTCCATGTGGTGATAAGTAGAATGTGTATTCTGTGGTCTTTGGATGGAGGGTTCTGTAGGTATCAATTAAGTTCATTTGATCAAGAGTCACATTGAAGTTTCAGATCTCAATGCTGATTTTTTGTCTTGATGGTCAGTGTAGAGCTGTGAGTGGGGTATTAAAGTCCCCAGCTATGATGGTATTGGAGTCGATATCTTTTTTTAGTTTACCTAGGAGCTGCTTTATGAAAGT
The DNA here is from genome assembly GCF_000164805.1 of Carlito syrichta. Lineage (NCBI taxonomy): Eukaryota > Metazoa > Chordata > Mammalia > Primates > Tarsiidae > Carlito > Carlito syrichta. The sequence goes on from NW_007239951.1 coordinate 5,147, forward strand.
TGGTGCTCCTATGTTGGGTGCATATATGTTTAGGATGGATATTTCTTGTTGATGGATTGAACCTTTTGTCATTATGTAGTGGCTTTCTGTATCTTTTTAAATTTTTGATAGATTATAGGGTATTGTGTCTGAGATTAACATCTTTCTACTGAGGTGAGTGTCTTGAAGGCAATAGATTGTTGTCTGGTGATATTTTATCCATTTTGCCATTCTATGTCTTTTCAGTGGTGCATTTAGTCTGCTTACATTCAAACTAATTATTGAAATGTGAGAGTTGATCCCTCTCATAATGTTCTTACAGAGTTATTCTTCCTGTTTGTGTATTGTCTTTCTTTTGGTTTTAGAGATGGATCATGTGTGTTTTTAATCTTTTGCCTGTACTCCTGTGAAGAACGTTGTTGTTCTTTTTTCTTTTTCTTCTGTGTTCAATGCTTTCTTAAGTATTTCTTGTAGAGGTGGTCTTGTGGCAGCATAGGTTCTTAGGGATTGGATATCTGGGAAAGATTTCAATTCTCCCTCACTGATGAAGCTTAGCTTGGCTGGGTAGCTTATTCTCGGTTGAAATTGTTTATCTTTTAGAACTTTGAAGATAGGGCTCCAAGCTCTCCTAGCCTGGAGGGTTTCTGTAGATAAATCTGCTGCTACCCTAATTGGTCTTCCCTGGTAGGTAGTCTGACCTTTTTCTCTTGCAGCCTTTAGGATTTTTTTCTTTTATACCTACTTTGTTTAGGCGATTTATTATGTGTCTGGGAGTTGGTCTTCTCGTTTGTTGTCTTGCAGGGGTTGTCTGAATCTCTTGTGTTTGAATTTTTTCATCACTGATGAGGTGAGGGAATTTTTCTTGAATGATTTCATGAAATGTTTGTTCCAATGTGGCCTCTGTTTCTCTCCCTGCCACTGGAAGGCCAATTACTCTTAGGTTCAGTCTCTTGAAGTGATCATTCATCTCTTGAAGGTTTTATTCTGTCCTTTTGAGCTTCTTTTCTACGTTTTTGACAGTTTGGGTTAGTTATGTGTTTTGATCTTTGAGTTCAGAGATTCTTTCTTCTGTTTGGCTAATTCTGCTTTCCATGCTTATTAGTTTGTTATTCATTTCCATCACAGTATTCTTTACTGTTGTTATTTCTGACATCAGCTCCTTC
>NW_007239951.1:7026-7871 GCF_000164805.1 Carlito syrichta
AAAACAATAGACCACAGCTACAGACTAACCAACTCCCATACAAAAAAAACTAAAACATACAATGATGCTAACATACAAGCTAACCAACCACCTTATTGGTGAGCTGTTCCTCTATACAAAGATACGGTTTAAAGAGAGGAGAAAAGAGAAGAAAAGGAAGAGAAAAAAACGGGAACAAAACAGTAGGAATAGAATCAAGTCATTAAACTAACAGAACCAATCGAGCACACTCTGAGACTTTTCGTTTAAGTCCAATGTCCTTTCAGCTCTGATTTCTAGCTGTCTTCTCAGTATGATAAATTTGTTCACAGTTAGGGTCAATTGCCCCTGGCCTGCTGTGAAGGGCAGATCACCACTCAGTTCATCACTGCCCAGTTCACCACTCAAATCTGGCCTGTGGTTGTTTTTCAGGCTTGTTTTTCCCATTTCGGTGTTCTTACCTTGAATCACTAGCAGGTGGTGCTATCTCACTGCTCCAGATGGTCTTTATCTCAGCTGCTCACCCTAGAGGGTATGGAGCCGGACAGGGGACAGACAGAGGCTGGAGATGGAGCCTGCCTTAGGGAACACGGGAGGAGACCCATGGCCTGGCAAGACATCACGGTGGCAGCAATCCCAGCAGATATTGCCTGCAGGGGCTTCAAGATCTGAAGTCGTGGATTGCCTCAGGCATGGGTGGTGCGATGCGCTATGGCCGCCATGGAGGCCGTGGCAGCACTGGCAGCTGCTGCGTCTATGGCTGCAGTGGCTGTCCAGACTGCTGCGATGCCCCAGCGCCAGTGGCTGCTGCATATGCGGCTGCAGTGGCTATCCAGACCGCCATGATGCCCCAGCGGTGGTGACGG
>NW_007239952.1:0-2119 GCF_000164805.1 Carlito syrichta
GCGAGACCTCATCTCTACAATAAATCAAAAAATCAACTGGGCGTGGTAGCACATGCCTGCAATTCTGGCTACTTGGAAGGCTGAGGCGGAAGGATCGCCAGAGCCCAGCAGGTCGAGGCTGCGGTGACCGGGAACAGCCACTGCACTCCAGTCTGGGTGACAGAGTGAGACTCCAACTCAAAAAAAAAAAAAGAAAAAATTTATAAATCAACTCGTTGTTCACTTGTTTAAAATAGACACTGAAACTCTATAATAGTACTTGATTGCCACTCCAAGAAACCTGAATAATGCATTTTGGAAGACTTGCACACACCCACACAATTCTGGATTAATAGCCAAGCAAACAATAAGTAATGTACTCCCCGCCAGCAAAAACTCAGTGAAACATCAATCTGACTTTTGCTTAACACTTACTGCTTAATGCTCACACATTCTCCACAACTAAGTGTCCTCTCCCAGAGGCATTTCATTGGAGAATCTCAATCACCTGCTCATTCATCCACAGAAAGAGAAATTTAGTGATGAACAGGATCACAGAGAAGGGGAGAAATGATAACATACCCCACTATGAAATGAAGAGATGATGTAAAGGGGCCTGGTCACTCCAGCTACCGATAACTGGATTGCAATTAAAAGGGACTTTTGTCACTTCTTTGCTGGGCAATGGGGCCAATTACCTAAAACCCTTTGCTAGAATTTAGACCCATACCAGAGCAAGGTCCTTCAGGAAAACTCGGATGATTACTTTTGACAAATGTTCTACTTGAGCATAGTGTAGTTACTCAAATCCTTTTAAAATGACTACACTTAGAGTAAAACAATCTTTAAAAAGTCTACCCAAAAACACATTCTTGTCCCCCCCCAACACACACACACACCCACACACCCTCGCTGTGTGCAGTCAGCTTTCTGTTGGCCAGTTTACCAAAGATAGTAAGTTGGTGAATAAATATTTAATTTATGCAACCAAAACCCTGAAAGACTGAGCTTCAGATGTAATGTTTTGCATTCCCTAGGCACACTGCAGAGAAATATCTTTAAAAAAATACATTCACAGCTGTCCTTTAAAAGAAGAAAATGGAAAACCAAAGAAATATCCACACATATGCATACAACACATCAAAGCCGACCCTCTGTCAACCAGCATTTCTATAGAGACATTCTTTCCATGATTGAAACATAAGCTCCAAAGGTTAAAGAAGAGGAAAAGCAGTCAAATAGCACTGCCCAGGATTCAGTAGTACTAGCTAGCTGTACTCTCTTCTAGTCTTCCTGCTACAAAAGACACTGGCCCAACTTCCTCAAACACACACACACCCCGACATAGAGTCTCATGGAATTGCACACATGTGGTAGGAATGTACACACCAATATTGAACCGAGCACAATACCTAGAAACACCAGCACAGGATCCACACTAAAACATGCACGTATCAGTGTGCACCCATCGTGCACACGACACGACACAGACACGCAGCCACCTAGACCCACATGCATGCGCCGTCCACCTCAAATCAGTGTGGGACACACCATGCATACATATGTAGAATGTTTGAGCTCCGAAATGCTGAACATACACACAGACTGTGCACAGAGTTATTTATAAAATTCCAGAGGTGGAAGAATGGGGAGCGAGCGGTAATTGCTACACAGTGGTCTCCTGAGAGGCAGAGACTGGAGGGAGGAGGTGCCAAGTGCTTCACCTATGGAGAGAAGCACAGCCCAGTCCAGTGAGCACAGTACTGGGAGAAGTGTCTCGGGGGTTTCTGACGTGGGGTCCCAGAGAGAGTCCCTGCAACCCTCGGTGCATGTGCATGCGTGTGTGTGCACGCACCCCCACCCACATACACACACACACACACACACACACACATGGGCCAGGGGCGAGCCCACTCCCACAGAATAAAACAGCAAGGAGTCAGGCAAGCAGTCAGTGGCTGGGGCAGGAAAAGGTCATCTCTGGCGACAAGCGTTGGTGCCAGAAGAACAGTGGGGCCCCGCTGGTGGTGTGGCTGGGTGGTGGGGGACGGCACCTTCCAGAAGGGCAGCCTCCGCCCAGCTGTGATCCTTCTACATCTTATCTTTCATGTTTGCATCTCATTGATGGTTCTGATGATGA
>NW_007239953.1:0-1991 GCF_000164805.1 Carlito syrichta
TACACAAGTAATATTGTACATGCAACGTCACACAACGTTGGGCCACCTGTATAACCTTAAACAATGCAAGACCAAAGAGCCATGTCCATAGACAAATGCAATGCCATACCCTAACACTAATTATTTTGAAATTGGGTGGAATCCTTCTGTAGAATAAGCCACTATGCATATGCAAATAACTGAACAGCTGATGCTTATGTATTTTTAAAATTATAAATTCCAGGTTTGGAATCATGAAAGAATTAGACTGTTGTTCTTTTTAACAAATTACCGGAAAATTGTGTTCAGACTTAAAAGTTAATTGTAACCTTTCCAACATCTTACATCTCTGGTGATTGTTTAGGTCGATAGAGTTATCGTTAAGCAAGGAAAGAAATGAGGCTGTGACCCACACATTAATTATGTTTATTTGTCTTGAGTATCTGAAAACAAAATGGTCACTCCTGCTGGATTATTTACCTAAGTTACTTCCTGAATATAATAATAATGGTATGTAAATAGTACTCTGTGTTTTTTCAAATACATTATCTCATTTGATCCCCCAAACAACAGTTAAACATATATCTTTCCCTCAACTGCACCGATGAGAAACTGAAGCTTAAACACATGACAGTGTATTCAAGATATATTGCTAAATCTGTTTTAAGAACACCACTTGTCTATTGACACTAATCTCATGTTGTTGATATTTTTTCACTCTGCCTGATTAAAATAAATATTCATGCCTAAGAAATGAACACTTACATCTAATGAAAAGACATATGTCTAAGAATGAAAGCAATTATACTAAGGTGACTTATTTGAGAGCACTGTCAAATGACTCTAGTAATAAACATGCCTGATTACCAAAACTAAGCAGAAGCCGTTCATAATCATAAAGAGCAACATATGCTAATTCTTTAAAAATACTTGCTTTATTAATTTGTTAGTCTAAGAATAAACTCTGCATCAGTTTAAGGAAATATAAAAAGATTATCTCAACTTTTTCTTTTATGAAAAAATGGATTTAGAGAACATGCTGAAATTATCCCTAGGGGAAAATTTTACCCATGCCATTTGCATAATTCTATCCAGGTGTATTATATTTTTCCTTTCCATTTTAAATATATTATATTTGAATCACATTCATATCAGCATTTATTTTCAAGGATACTCTTTATGTCTAAAGTAATTAATATATTTTCAAAGTATTTTCATTCTAAAGATTTTTTTCCTATTTGGAAATGCCTATATAAGCAATCAGACCAAAACATAATTTGTTTTTTTCTTTGAAGTAGTGCTTAATAAGAAGTTTTGGAACCAGCTGATTAAAAAACCATGTGTACTCAGTTACTTCACAGAAAGACCTGTTTCTGTTATTAAGGAAAAGAAAAGATATTGTCCCAATTAGGCAAATGTAAATTGATGGTGGAACTACATAAGAAAAGCTATTGTTTATGTACCCAATCTCTGATTGTGAGCCAAGTAAGATTAACCAATATTGTGAACTGACTCTTAGATTCTACCTCTACTTTTGGATACTTGAGTGTAAATAGTCTATAGCAGGTTAAGTCTCATTACACACTTGGTGAATAGTCTATTCCAAAATAACATGGTTTATCAAGCACGGAACATAGGTCATTGTTGGATTCTTTCTTCTGCATTTGTGAAAGTATATGCAGCCATACTTTTTCATATGGTTCACTCATTTTCTCAAGGGAGAAAAGAATAGGTGTCAAGGGAGAGAGAATAGGTGAACCAATTTTATATATTTATAATTATAGGACTATTTTAAACATAAAGTGATACCCTTAATAAGAAGTGAAAAAGTAAATTATGCAAAATTGATTAAGAGCAATATCTCTTTGCTAAGAGACTATGAATGTAAACATTTAGCTACACTCCAGAAACATGCAGAAAGGGTTTTAATATTATCTGAAACTAATTTTATCTATACTTCTGATAATTTTTCCATTACGAATGGAATAACTGTTCTCATTTGGTTACTTGAA
>NW_007239953.1:2613-3371 GCF_000164805.1 Carlito syrichta
CAGGGCTTGATCATGGCCCAAAGGCAATATCCTGAGAGCACAAACTTCAGAGGGACCTGATGAGTGCTGAGTTCCAGGCGCCCCATCCCCTACCCTGCTCCAGCTGTGGGACAAAGCATGAGGCCAAAAGGGAGGAGGAAGAACTCCAAAGAGATCAGTGGTAAGTCTGGGGCTGACACAAACCCCCTCCTTCCCAGAAATCCTCTGAATGTCAGGCCCACACAGCTGGACTAAAACTGGAAGGGACAAATACAGTTGGAGCCTGGACATCAGTTACAATAGGAGAACTCCATTCCAAGATAGGCCTGGATGTGTCACCCCAGTAAGAGTACATGCCTGGGGAAGAGACAGTTCCGTACCTCCCCACCAGAGATCTCCTTTACCATAGGAGAGTGGGAGGGGAGGCCTGCAGCCCCACCCACCTCCACTGTCCCTCCTCCTTCCCTGCACTATTCTCTGAGAAGAGTGAAAGAGCTGGCTCTGCAGGAGAGACCTGATTAGAGGAAACATTACAGTGCCTACCACAGAGGGCAGTTTTTGTTGTTGTTGTTGTTGTTTGCTTTTGGTTTTTGTTTTTTAAATTTTTCAATTACTTTTTATTTTTTATTTATTTTATTTATTTTTTCTTTAGATTTGGAGTCTCACTCTGACACCCACACTGGGACCGCAAAGGGACGCTCCTGGCCACCGCAGCCTCGAACTGCTGGGCTCCAGGCGATCCTTCCGCCTCAGCCTTTCCAAGGAGCCGGAATTACAGG
>NW_007239953.1:3505-10524 GCF_000164805.1 Carlito syrichta
TTTTTATAGTTAAGGGATATGTCAATAAACGTGTGAAGGTTCGACCTTAACCCTCTTCCTTTTTTCCCTTCGGTCTTTCTGTTCTTTGTCCCTATTCACATTGTGCTATGCATGTATGTGTGTGTTTAGTTTTCTTGGGGGTTGTTTTACTGCTGATAGGTTTGTTTAGCTTCGTTGTTATTCCAGTTTCTTTTGGAGTGTGTGCGTATGTTTATTGGTTCCATTCATTTCCCCTTTGCATCATCCTATAGAGTGATAGTCGGGAGTGGGTCTCAGGGAAGAGGAGAAGCTATTCAGTAAATAATGCTGGGAAAACTGACTGATGACATGCAGAAGATTGAAACAGGACACCTACATATCCCCACACACAAAAATTAACTCTAAATGGATCAAAGACATAAACGTAAAACCTCAGAATCTAAGAATCTTAGAACATGCAGGAGACACCCTTATGGAAATTGGAACTGGGAACCAATTCCTATTCAGAACCCTAAACGCCAATACCTTAAGAAATAAGATAGACAAGTGGGACCTCATCACACTAATGATCTTCTGCAAAGCAGAAGAAGCCATCCAGAGAGCAGGGAGAGAGCCCACCGAATGGGAAATGTTGTCATCTGAATACTTGACAAAGGCCTAACATCTAGGATCCACAAGTAACTCAAATGCCCGAAAGGAAAACAAAGAAACAAACAAACAAACAAAAGTCTCTTTTAAAAGTGGGCAAAAGACATAATTGGACACTTCTGAAAAAAAAGACATTAGGGCAGCCAACAGACACTTGAAAAAGGACTCAGGCTCAGGCATCATCAGAGAAATGCAAATCAAAACCAAACCTAAGCTCAGTAAGAAAGGCCACATTAACATGACAAACAACAACAGATGCTGGCAAGGATGTGGAGAAAAAGAAAGCCTTCTACACTGCTGGTGGAAATGCAAGCTAGTGCAACCTCTTTGGAAGAGAGTGGCGATTTCTGAAAATACTAGAAATTGATCTTCCACATGACTCAAGAATTCCCATATTGGTAATATACCCAGAGGAACTCAAATCATTCTACAAAAAAGATACCTGCACACGTAAGTTTGTTGCAGCTCTATTCACAATAGCAAAAACTTGGAACCAGCAATGTTGCCCATCGAAGCTGGACTGGATAAAGAAAATGTGGCACATGTACAAAATGGAATATTATGCGGCCATAAAGAAGGACAAATATATGGACTTGGCAGCAATTTTGATAGATTTTGTAGTCTATCACAGAAACAAAGAACAGAGTACCATATGTTCTCACTGATAAGAAGATCTTGACCAATCATAATAGTATGAGAAAGTGTTTGGCAGTAATGGGATACTATCAGGGGAGGGGAGTGAGATTAGCAGTTGAGGGAAAGTGCTAGGGTAGGGGCACACCTCATCAGCAAGTGTACCGGCATAATCAATTGTGCCCCACATTTTTATAATAAAAAATGTAAAAAAAGAGAAACTTAAGAAACAATCTATTCTCAAAAGGAAGTAATAAATTAACAACCTAAACACTAGGTCTAAGTTCACATTATACACTATTTCAAATACATTTTTATCCAACTTGAAACTAATTTTCCTTCCAAATAAGCATAGAGATCACTATACTCTTTTTTCCCTTTCAAATTGCAAAATCGAAATCTAGGTTCCATATTTGAAAGAAGAGCTGAGGAGACACAGACATAAGGATATGATGCTTTGTGTAGATTGCAGCAAACAACTGAATCAAATCAACTGAAATTTTAGTGATGAAAGATAAAACTCCATTTGTAAAACAATATAAGTCAGGCTAGTGAGCCAGTACATATTGTCACAATTATGCTCATGTGCACCTTTGGGGTGACCTCAAGTCACAAGTCAATGTTTTCTCAAACGCTAAGGATTCCTGATTATAGCCTAAAATCATAGTGCCACTAACACAGTGAGAAAATGTCAGAAACGGTACCAACACATTCTGCCATGTCGCCTTGTCACTCCTGAGAAATTATACTTATTTCTTTTCCTTTTTTGTTTTTTTGAGTTGGAGTCTCACTCTGTCACACAGACTGGAGTGCAGTGGCCGCTCCCGGCCACCGCAACCTCGACCCGCTGGGCTCCGGCGATCCTTCCACCTCAGCCTTCCAAGTAGCCGGAATTACAGGCATGCACTACCACGCCTGGCCGATTTTTTGATTTATTGTAGAGATGAGGTCTAGCCAAGTTGCCCAAGTGGGTCTGGAACCCGCGGGCTCAGGCAATCAACTCACCTCAGCCTCCCAAAGGCGCAGGATTATAGGCTGAGCCACCAAGCCCGGCTTGTACTTATTTCTAAAATACCAAAGCAAAAGACAAGGCAACCAGTAAATTAGCAATTATGAATCATTTTCTATTTTACCAGTTACCAATACCTTTCAGTTTTACTTTACAGAAGCCCTGAGTTTATTTAGAATGTAATGTATTATTTAAAAGTGTTTACAATGTACAAAAGATTCACACAGATATCCTTTAATTAATAAACTGCTTCTTAATTATTAATATTAATACAATATGATTTATCACATTTTAATTTACTTAAAACCTTCAGTAATCCTGCTGTGGCATAAAAGGATTTGTGACTGCTTTCTTCAAACAATGAGGTCAATTTGCCATTAAAAATTTCCCCCCCCAAAGATCACATTGAACTACCTAAAACCAAAGAAGGAACTACCTAAAACCAAAGAAGGAACTAAAACCAAAGAAGGAACTAAAACCAACCAACAAACTGGTGTTTATTTTCTGTGTGAATGTATCTAAATGTCAGGTAAATAAATCAGCCATATTACTAAGCACAAAGCTATTGAAATTGTTAGATTTATTTTCAGGAGCCACTGAAACTAAACAAAAATTGTAAGGAATAAAAAATAATTACAAGGAAACTCAGGGAACAAATTAATCCACTGGATGATTATCTTAAAAGCAGCATTTCCTATAGAACAAAGTAATGAAACTGTCAAAAAGCACTTCTCAATGTATTATTTTTGCATGTCAAAAAAAGAACTAACCTACAATAAATTTATAATTAACAGTATGCTCTGTGCTAAGCCTGTAACAAAGAAATCTATTAGTGCAGTAAAACAATGTCCTGTTAAATCGCCATTTTTTACAAAGAAGCATGAAGGTCTTTCACAATGGTTCAAACTGTATTTATAGTAACAGAGTAAAGACTTGAGATGAAAGTCAAAAGGATTAGAGTCAATGCTCCAGCTCGACATGAGTTATGGTTTTGATTTTTATTTTCATTGTGGTCCACAAATATTAAGACAGAAGATACTTCCCAGTGATGTTGGGATCCTCTGAGACTCTACAACCTTAGAAAAGCAGATAAAACTGATGAAAATGCATCTGGATTGGGAGCAGACTCCATATTAAATGGTAAACTCAAAATAACAACTACAACTGCAGAAGACTGTGGGGGAGGGGAGAAGGCAAAAGGCTGAAATTTCTGCAAATGACACTGGGCAGAAAGAAAAAACAAGGGGAAAAAGATGTGCTAATACAATTTGAAAGTGGCAGTCTGTTAACAATCATTGCATTCCTGAAAACACAGGCAAATGATGCAATTCCTTCCTACATACACTAAGCAAGCCCACCATGCACAAGCATTACATACCTCATTGAGGAATATGAGACCATTTGATAGCTGAATCTATATGTAAAACAAATCCCTGGAGTTGCCACTGAGAGCTTACAGATTTGGAAACCATATACTTTTCTCACTAAGAAAGAAAACAGAAATTCTTTAGTCAACCGGAAATCTTTGTTACTCTAGAAAGAATTGGTTTTCTACATATATATTATTTTCTTTAAAGAAATGCAAAACTACATTTAAACATTAGATTTTGGTGACAGCACAAAATATCTGGCATTTCCTCTCCCCTGATGCCATCTCTTTCAAGAAAATCACACACACACACACACACACACACTCCGATAGGAGAGATATACATTATATAATATATATTCTGTATGAATTAGGAGATTCTTCCTCTCTTTAGTTCACATAGTGCAAAAACCACATATCGAGTTGCGTATTTTCTATCCATTGTTAGCCTTTATTTTAAAATCATATACCTGGCTTAACATTTTACGGAGAAAAGTTTAAAAGCCCTTAACAACAGCAGCAAAATCAGCAGAAGCATTGTAAAATATAAAATAGCAGTATCTATATCACAGAAATTCCCTAAAATGTATATTTTTAAATTGATGTAAAGTAATACTATCAGTTATAGGGTAAAACTATTTTGTTATCCATGTTTGGGAGAGTTCAAGTCCATTTGCATTCATGTAATCTCAAAGAAAACATAAAAAAAGACCGTTATTACCCAAATGAATCAATTTCTTCTTTTTTCACAAAATAAGTGAATTATCATAAATCACTTTTACAAATCACATATTTCTGAAAATGATATTTACAGCATAATTATTGCTATTTCATTTGTTATTTTATATCAATTGACATTTTAACACATGCACTTTCATGCAATTACCAGGGGGAAAATAACTTGAACCAAATTGAAAAATTACCATAACTACTAGTTCAATATGTGGGGTGAAAATAGAGACACCTAGTCTACCATTTATTCTTTTGGTTTGATCACTCCTTGTGTGTCTTTTCCCATCAAATGAACTTTAGAGGAGGAAAATTAAACTTTTATCAAAAAGAAGGTACCTTAGAAATTTCAAATTATATCAATACAGTTATACCATGATTAGATCAAATAAAACATATTACTTTAAAGAATAGTAATATATACAGATGGACTACAGATAGCAATCTTTAAATTCCATCAGGTTGATGTTATTTACTAAATAAATCTCTGCAGGGAGATATGGCAATTCATGAATCATTATGTTAAAATATTTATAAATGAACAAATTTTCACTTGTTATAATATACACTGAAACTCTACTTGATTGCCACTCCAAGGAACCTGAATAATGCATTTCAGAAGACTTGCACACACCCACACAACTCTGGATTAATAGCCAAGCAAACAAGTATTGTACTCCACTCCAGCACAACTTCAGTGATAACATCAATCTGACCTTTGTTTAGCAATTACTGCTTACTTCTCACACATTCTCCACACCTAAGTGTCCTCTCCCAGAGGCATTTCATTGGAGAATCACTATCACCTGCTCATTCATCCACAGAATAAGAAATTTAGCGATGAACAGGAATACAGAGAAGGGGAGAAATGATAGCATAGCCCACTATGAAATTAGGAGAGAAGTAAAGGGGCCACTCTAGCTACCCGTAAGTGGATTGCAATTAAAAAGGACTTTTGTCACTTCTTTGCTGGGTAATATGGCAATTATCTAAAACCCTTTGCTAGAATCCAGACATATACCAGAGCAAGGCCCTTCAAGCAAACTTGGATGATTACTTTTGACATAATGTAGTTACTCAAATGCTTTTACAAATGACCACATTTACAGTCAAACAATCTTTAAAAAGTCAAACCAAAAACAAGTCCTGGTCCATCCCTATCACACATACGCCCCCCCCACACACACACTCTCACTGTGTGCAGTCAGTTTTCTTTTGGCCAATTTATAACAGATAGTAAGTTGGTGTAAATATTTAATTTATGCAGCCAAAATCTGAAAGACTGAGCTTCAAATGTAATGTTTTGCATTCCAAAGGCACACTGTACAGAAATATGTTTTTAAAAAATCAATTTACCACTGACCTTTAAAAGAAGAAAATGGAAAACAAAAAAAAATATTCACACATATGCATGCATCAAACCAAAACCACTGACGACCCTCTGTCAACCAGCATTTCAATAGAGACATTCTTTCCATGATTAAAATGTAAGCTCCAAAGGTTAAAGAAAAGGAAAAGTGGTCAAGTAGCACTGCCCAGGAACCCAACAGTACTAGCTAACTCTACTCTCTTCTAATCCTCCTGCGACAAAACAAAGGACACTGGCCCACCTTCCTCGAACACACACACTCCGACACACACCCTGACGGAATTGCACACATATGGCAGAAATGTACACACCAACATTGAGCCTAGCACAATGCCTACGAACACCAGCACAGGATCCACACTAAAATATGCGTGAATCAGTGTGCATTCCATCATGTACTCGGCAGGACACACAGACATGCAGCCACTTAGACCCACATGCACGTGCCCCTCGCCCCAAATCCATGTTGGACATGTCATGCATACACATGTAGAATGTTTGAACTCAGAAACACCGAACATACACACAGACTGTGCACAGAGTTATTGATAAAATTCCAGGGGTGGAGGGGTCGGGAGGGAGAGGTAATTGCTACACAAAGTTATCCTGAGAGGCAGAGAGTGGATGAAAGAGGTGCCAAGCGATTCACCTATAGAGAGGCACAACCCCAGTCCAGTGAGCACAGTCCTGGGAGAAGTGTCCCGGGGGTTCCTGGTACAGGATCCCAGAGAGAGTTCCTGCACCCTTCTGTACATGCACGGACACATACACAAACACATGGGCCAGAGGTGAATCCCCTCCCACAGAATAACACAGAGCAAGGAGCCAGGCAGTGACTGGGCAAGAAGAGGTCACCTCTGGTGCCAAGGTCTGTTGCCAGGAGAGCAGTGGGGCCCACGGGCAGTGTGACTGGTGGTTGGGGAGAGGTACCTACCAGAAGGGCAACCTCCACCCAGCTGCGATCCTTCTTCATCTTGTCTTTCATGTTTGCATCTCATTGATGGCTCCGATGATGATGTGGGGTAATCCAGGGGATGCTTGGTGTTCTAGTCCGGACCCAATGACTCAGTGAGCTGTGTCCTGCACTTGCTTTGCAGGGTTGAGGGGGGACGCGGTTTGTGGTGACATTGACTAGGAAGGACAGAGCAAGGGAGTGGTGTGGAGCTGGCAGGGGCAGGGGCAGAAACAAATCCCTGGCTGCCAAAGTGACAGCTCTGGAGATGCTCTGTTCGGCCCCCGCACAATACAATTTAACTTCACGGGAAATGGGACTCCGCATGCAA
>NW_007239954.1:0-815 GCF_000164805.1 Carlito syrichta
CTGTCCCCCCTTCAATATGGTGGTGGGTGCCTCTCTTGTCCTCTTCTGTGGAAGCTTACCACTAGACTGTACACAGCCCTTTCAGGCTCCCTGCTAGGTGCAAAGTGATAAGGCAATACATTGAAATCTTAAAATATTACACTGTTGCAGATTTCAAGTAACCAAATGAGAACAGTTATTCCATTCGTAATGGAAAAATTATCAGAAGTATAGATAAAATTAGTTTCAGATAATATTAAAACCCTTCTGCATGTTTCTGGAGTGTAGCTAATGTTTACATTCATAGTCTCTTAGCAAAGAGATATTGCTCTTAATCAATTTTGCATAATTTTACTTTTTCACTTCTTATTAAGGGTATCACTTTATGTTTAAAATAGTCCTATAATTATAAATATATAAAATTGGTTCACCTATTCTCTCTCCCTTGACACCTATTCTTTCTCCCTTGAGAAAATGAGTGAACCATATGAAAAAGTATGGCTGCATATACTTTCACAAATGCAGAAGAAAGAATCCAACAATGACCTATGTTCCGTGCTTGATAAACCATGTTATTTTGGAATAGACTATTCACCAAGTGTGTAATGAGACTTAACCTGCTATAGACTATTTACACTCAAGTATCCAAAAGTAGAGGTAGAATCTAAGAGTCAGTTCACAATATTGGTTAATCTTACTTGGCTCACAATCAGAGATTGGGTACATAAACAATAGCTTTTCTTATGTAGTTCCACCATCAATTTACATTTGCCTAATTGGGACATATCTTTTCTTTTCCTTAATAACAGAAACAGGTCTTTCTGTGAAGTAACTGA
>NW_007239955.1:0-1032 GCF_000164805.1 Carlito syrichta
GCTTTGTAACTAGATAGCCAGTTGGCTTAAATTGATTTAATGAGCTGACTTAACTAGCTAGCCAGCTGATTAGCCAGCTGACTAAACAAGCTGCCTTAACGAGCTGACGACTTTCTAAGTGACTTTATTTCCTAGCTAACTAGCTAGCCAGTTGCCTAGCCAACTAACTTAACTAGCTGACTTAACAAAGTAGCTAATTGGCTATCCAGCTGACTTAACTAGCTAGCTACCTAGCTAGACAGCTATGCAGCCAGCTGACTTAACTAGCTGGCATAACTAGTTAGCCTGATGACTAGAGAGCTGATTTAACTAACTAGCTACCTATATTTCCCACTGGTTTGCCACCTGACTTAACTACCTAACTACCAAGCTAAAGTGCTGGCCAGTGAACTGACTTAACTGGGTGATTTAACTTGTTAGCCAGCTAGCTAGCCAGCTCACTTAACTAGTTAAATACCCTGCTAGGCAGCTGGTTTGCCAGCTGATTTAACTAACTGACTAAACTAGCTAGTCATTTGATTCTACTAGCTGACTTAACTAGCTAGCCAGCTGGCTCATCAGCTGAATTAACTAGCTAGATACCTATCTACCTATCTAGCTAGTCAGCTGAACAACATAACTCACTTAACTAGCTACCTTGTTGCCATAACTAGCTTACTTATATAACTAGCTTCGTAGATGGCCAGCTGTCTTAACAAGCTAAAATAGCTAGCTAGAAAAATGGCTAACCATCTGAATTAACTAGTTTTTTAAATACCTAACCAGTTGGAGAGCCAAATAACTTAATGTGCTGACTTAACAAGCTAGCCTGCAGGTTGCCAGGTGACATAACTAGCTGACATAAATTGCTATCCAGCTGGTTGCCATCTGACTTCACTAGCTGACTTAACCAGCTAATCAGCTGGCTAGCCAGCTGACTCAACCAGGTGGCTATCTATCTAGCCAGCTGGCTAGCCAGCTGATTTACCGAGCTGACTTAAGCTAGCAAGCTGGCTAGCCACCTCACTTAGCTTGCTAGCTATCAACGTAGTC
>NW_007239956.1:0-958 GCF_000164805.1 Carlito syrichta
CCCAGCACTTCCAAACACACTCTAAACTACAAGTCTGAGGACAGTGACTCTGTTGTTTATATTTGTGTCTACTGCAGAATATAGCATAGGACAATATACATTAAATTGAACAAATTATGCCCATTGCATCGTTATTTGGGAACAAACGTGTATATTATTAAATGTTTGAGAAAGTAGCTGAGCATCTTGTTTTGAGAATATTCCTTCTCATGGGGGCCAGGGGTGTTGCTACACTGTCTCCTCCAGCAGACACTAAACCATTCAACATCATGAAATTCAGAAATATCGAGCACTCTGTACCTAACTGGAGTACCTAATACATAGTTGTGCATGTAGATATTCAATGAATGTTATTTATGTTGACAGAAATATACAGACACAGTTATCTACATGGGTCACCCTCAGGACTCCAAGTTTCTGATGCCTTTAACCTCTTAGGAAGGACTGGTAATGTTATAAAGGGTGCTGAAAGGCAAGTCATAAAAACTAAGCTCTAATCACCTTTGGCCAATGCTCACCAACACTTGTCACTATCTTCTCTTTTCCAGACTGGTTTTTAGAATAAGGAGTTAGCAGCACAAAACATGTTTCTGTTTCTATGTACCTTTTTAAACATGCGTGATGGTAATATACACAAACACAGAGTTCGTATGGAACACACACATACAAAAGTCTTCCTTTCCTATTGACAAAAGGTCACCATGATGGTAAAGGGGTTGTATTGGACTGGTGGATATTTATTAAATATATAGTTAAACATGGGTAAACGTGTGCTTTTAAAAAGGTTTCTTTTTCCATTTGCCCTGTTAGCTTAAGCATCATGCAAACCATAACCACTTCTAGGTAGCAACAGAATTTGATTTAGGCCATAATAGTTTTTCAAAGATTGAAGGAGCCACTCCTCAGGTTGTTTTTCTATCTTCATTCTTTCCACTTTTCTATCAGTTTTTGGCAGGGT
>NW_007239957.1:0-1127 GCF_000164805.1 Carlito syrichta
CATAATAATAATAATAAATAAATTGTTTAACTATATCATGCATGTCCCCTTCTGATCTGTTTATGCTGTTGCTTTCTTAGCAGTATCGATCTTTAAGACAGTGCAAAAAGTCAGCCAGGCTCGGTCGCTCAGTCTGTAATCCCAGTGCTTTGGGAGGCTGAGGTGAGTGGATTGCCTAAACCCGCGGGTTCGAGACCCGCCTGGGCAACTTGGCGAGACCGCATCTCTATAATAAATCAAAAAATTAGCCGGGCGTGGTAGCACATTCCTGTAATTCCGGCTACTCAGAAGGCTGAGGCTGAAGGATAGCTGGAGCCCAGCAGGTCGAGGCTGTGGTGGCTGGGAGCGGCCACTGCAGTCCAGTATGGGCGACAGAGTGTGACTCCAACTCAAAAAAAAAAAAAAGTCTATGTTTGAACACATCCCAAAGCAACTTGAAATAGTAGGTTTCAAACTGATGATATTTTAATGTAACTTTAACAATAAGATATATGTGATGATAATAATGTTGCTAAGCTATACTCCGGTAAAATAATTGCACAGATTTTGGCTGCCCAAACTTGAGACATATGTTTTTGTGCATGCAGCCTTTAAAGATTTTAACACAATCCAACTGGGAAAACTGTTAAGCTGTCATTCCCTAAGAAATGATACAGACAGGCAAACCATTAAGCCTGCGTATGCCTGAAAATACAACACTGACATTCAAAGTGAAGACATTCAAAGTGGAGTGTGAGTGTACACACACACACACACACACACACACACACACACACACACACACACATTTTAACTTCTTACTCAAAATCTACAGCAAGATTTTCTCCCTATAGACAAGCAATCTTACCAAGTTCGGCAGCCTATTCTAGCTACTGATATGATAAAAGGATGGCCCTTTTCACATTTTCTGCCTGAATATAAAAGTAAGAAAAAGCAGAAGAAACGTGAAAGCTGGCCTTTACCCGCTCCTTCTGAAATCAAAAGGACCTCATATAGGTAACATATACATATAAACACAACTGATGTTTTACTAATCAAGAACATACTCATGAACATTCTGTATACATACTTTAGAATTATTAAAACATAATTTGAGCTGGATTTGGTGGCTCAGCCTGTAATCCTGC
>NW_007239958.1:0-2918 GCF_000164805.1 Carlito syrichta
GATTTTGGTAAGATGTTTCTTTATTTTCATTTGTTTCCAGGTATCTTTTGATCTCTATTTTGATGTCATCATTGACCCAGGAGTTATTTAGCATCATGCTGTTTAGTGTCCATGTCTTTGTGGGTTTTGGGGGGACTTTCTTGGTGTCAATGTTTATTTTTATTCCACTGTGGTCCGAAAAGGTGCAGAATTTCAGTCCTTTTAACTTTGCTTATACTTGATTTGTGTCCAATTATGTGGTCGATCTTAGAATATGTTCCATGTGGTGATGAGTAGAATGTGTATTCTGTGGTCTTTGGATGGAGTGTTCTGTAGGTATCAATTAAGTCCATTTGGTCCAAAGTTACATTGAGGTTCCGGATCTCCTTGCTGATTTTTTGTCCTGATGATCTGTCTAGGGTTGTGAGTGGGGTATTGAAGTCCCCAGTTATGATAGTGTTAGAGCCAATATCTTTCTTTAGTTTTCCAAGAAGCTGCTTTATGAAAGTTGGCGCACCTATGTTGGGTGCATATATATTTAGAATAGATATTTCTTGTTGATGGATTGAGCCTTTTATCATTATGTAGTGGCCTTCAGTATCTTTTTTGATTTTTAATAGTTTGAAGGGTATTTTGTCTGAAATTAAGATGGCTACTCCTCCTTTCTTTTGTATTCCGTTCGCCTGGAAGTTTGTTTCCCATCCTCTTACTTTGAGTCTGTGGATGTCCTTTCTAGTGAGGTGAGTCTCTTGAAGGCAATAGATTGTTGCCTGATGATATTTTATCCATTTTGCCAATCTATGTCTTTTCAGTGGTGCATTTAGTCCGTTCACATTTAGACTAATAATTGAAATGCAAGAGTTGATCCCTGTCATAAGGTTCTTACAGATTTGTTCCTGTTTATTTGTTGTCTTTCTTTGGGTTTTGGAGTTGGTTCATGTGTGTTTTTAATCTTTTGCCTGTACTCTTGTGAAGAATGTTGTTGTTCTTTTTTCTTTTTCTTCTGTGTTCAGTACTTTCTTAAGTGTTTCTTGTAGAGGTGGTCTGGTGGCGGCGTAGGTTCGTAGGGATTGGATGTCTGGAAAAGATTTCAATTCTCCCTCATTTATGAAGCTTAGTTTGGCTGGGTAGGTTATTCTTGGTTGAAATTGTTTCTCTTTTAGAACTTTAAAGATAGGGCTCCAGGCTCTCCTGGCCTGAAGGGTTTCTGTTGATAAATCTGCTGCTATTCTAATTGATTTTCCCTGGTAGGTAGTCTGGCCTTTTTCTATTGCTGCCTTTAGGATTTTTCCTTTCATAGTTTACTTTGTTTAGGCGAATTATTATGTGTCTGGGAGTTGGTCTTCTCGTTTGTTGTCTTGCAGGGGTTCTCTGAATCTCTTGTGTTTGAATTTTTTCATCCTTAATGAGATGAGGGAAGTTTTCTTGAATGATTTCATGAAATGTTTGTTCCAGTGTGGCTTCGGTTTCTCTTTCTGCCTCAGGAAGCCCAATTATTCTTAGGTTTGGTCTCTTGAAGTGATCATTCATCTCTTGCAGGTTTTGTTCTGTCTTTTTGAGCTTCTTTTCTATGCTTTTGACAGTTTGGGTTAGTTCTGTGTTTTGGTCTTCAAGCTCTGAGATTCTTTCTTCGGCTTGGCTGATTCTGCTTTCCATGCTTATTAGTCTGTTGTTCATTTCCATCACAGTATTCTTTACTGCTGTCATTTCTGACAACAACTCCTTCCTATTTTCCTCTTGTCTCTCCTCAATTTTTTTAATTCTCTCCATTAATGTCTTGATGTCTGGGTTTGTTGCATGTAGCCAGTCATTCTGGGGACTCTTCATTGTCTGTGTTCCAGAATCTGTTTTCTCGTTGTCTGATCTCCCAGGGGTCTGTGTAAGACCTATATTCTTCTTTTGGTTTTTCTTCATTTGTGCGGTTTTCCCCCCTCCTTACTTTTTCCTTCCCTCCACGTCACCGTCTTCTTTAATTCTGTTATTCAGGGGTAAAGGGATTGGTTTTACTTCTGTTTGTTCAATCTCCTATTCTTTATGTACGTCCGCTTACTGTGTACAGATGAGAAGTTGAGCTGTAGGTTGGAGGTGGACCTTTTTGATACTAATATAAGTATATGTTCTGTTATATTTATATAAATTCCACTGATAACATAATAGATATATAAATATTATTTAGAGATACATAATAAAATACATATTTAAATACTTTATATAGCACTCATTTTATTTTAAATATCAATAAAATGAATATCTAAATATTAATATAATCTGTAAATAAGAGATCTAAAAATAGGAGATCAGTTACTTTAAAAAAATTATATAGGTGCTCAGGCATCATAGAAAATTCCAATTTGAATGGGGAAGGTGAAAAAGAACATAAATAGTAAAGTAAATTAATAGCATTAATTATAAGCAGTCATTATGCCAAAGGAAAATTCATTAATATTTAGAAGCTATTGAGTTACCTTAGAAAATGAAATGATGGCCACATTCTGATCATAAGTGACACACTGAATTTAAAAAGGAACATTTGAGAATTTTAGTAAACAACTAGAATTTTACTTACTACAATTTATAAATGAGAAATAGACATTCATATTAGTTTGAATTTAAATTAATGTATAAAAATGTTTCAAAATATTTTACACTGTATAAATGATATCTGGTATTAAACAAATGATCTGGCAGTTAACTGCATGTGCCTTAAAAATACAAGGACAAACTTGATATTTAATTTTTGGACTATTTTACTTGGGAAAATTCAATAATCAAAAAAGAAGACAGACTCTCTATAAAAATATAAGTATATGATAATATATAAAGGCACAAAATTGCTGCTTGTAAAACCTTATTTAGGGGGAGAAACATTAAAAAATAAGTAAAATCAATAAGAATATTATTCAATTTACTTAATGTTGATTATAGTCAAAGAGATGAAG
>NW_007239959.1:0-772 GCF_000164805.1 Carlito syrichta
GGAGATCTGCAGTGGGTCTCTGACTCTCGCCCCGGGAGGCTGGGGACCCCAGCATTGCAGCCTGCTCTTCAGACAGAGCTCGGCCATCACTATCGCTGGAACATCGCAACTGACTGGACAGTTTTACTGCATTGCACTGTCCCGTGGCTGCCGCAGCCCCTCCCCCCACCAGCGCTCCCGTCGCCGCCGCGGCTGCCGCCGCCGCTGCGGCCTCTGGCACGGGTAGCTCATCACAACCCGGCCGGAGGAGATCCACACCAAACCGCTTCAGGGAAGATCTGCTGGGATCGCTGCCACCGCTCCTGCGTCCGAGACTGTCCTGTCCGCCTGGCGTGGGGATCCGGTTGCCTGCTCGGAGGCAGGCAGCCATCTTGTTCCTGTCCGGCCCCACCCCCTCTGGGGCGAGCAGATGAGATATCACCACCTGCTGGCGATTCAAGGTAACAACACCGAAACGGGAGAAACAAGCTTGATAAAGACATAGACCAAACTTCTGAACCGAGGTTATTCTGAACTGTCCTTCACAGCAGATCAGGGGAACTGACCCTAACTGCAAACTAATTTACCAGCTTGAAAAGAAAACTAGAAATCAGACCTGAAAGGACATTGGACCTAAACGAAATGTCACAGAGTGTGCTTCATTGATTCTATTAGTTTAATGACTTAATTCTATTCCTACTCTATTGTTCCCTTTTTTCTCTTTTCCTTTTCCTTTTCTTCTCTTTTATTCTGTCTGTAAACCATGTCTTTGTATAGAGGAACAGCACACTAA
>NW_007239960.1:0-936 GCF_000164805.1 Carlito syrichta
CTGTTTCTTCACCAACTTTTTTCACAGGGGTGATAAAGCCCTGAGGATTTAGTTCTTCTCAGTTGACACCACTTTTTTTATAATACTAAAATTTTGTAACCCCATCGCTGACATCCTTGCCAAGACAAACTCTTCAGAACTGTCTCTGAAGCTCAAGACTGTTCTTTCTTTCTTAGCACTGGTATTTCTCCAGTGGTGTATCAGCCAGTGGTTTAGCTGTTGTGGTGTGGAGGTCATGCTGATTAATAATAGTCACTAGATGTATGCTAACTTATTTGTTAGCCCTTTGATTTATTGTGAAATTTTTCTGACTCACTTATCAAATGCGTTTGGCTACTAAACAAGAAAAATACTTCAAAAAATGTACCTGATTCATTTGTGTTGACATTTGAAGCTCATCAAAATCATGTTCTTTTTTTTTTTTTTTGAGTTGGAGTCTCACGCTGTAGCTCAAATTGGAGGACTGGAGTGCAGTGGCCGCTCCTGGTCACCGCAGCCTTGACCTGCTGGGCTCCACCAATCCTTTCACCTCAGTTTTCCAAGTAGCTGGAACTACAGGCACTCACTACCACACCCGGCTAATTTTTGATTTATTGTAGAGATGAGGTCTTGCCAAGTTGCCAAGGCGAAGCTCGAACCCGTGGGCTCAGGCAATCCACTCACCTCAGCCTCCCAAGGTGCAGGATTACAGGCTGAGCCACCAAATCCAGCTCAAAATTATGTTCTTAATAATTCTAAAGTATGTATACAGAATTGTTCATGAGTATGTTCTTGATTAGTAAAACATCAGTTGTGTTTATATGTATATGTTACCTATATGAGGTCCTTTTGATTTCAGAAGGAGCGGGTAAAGGCCAGCTTTCACGTTTCTTCTGCTTTTTCTTACTTTTATATTCAGGCAGAAAATGTGAAAAGGGCCATCCTTTTATCATATCA
>NW_007239961.1:0-840 GCF_000164805.1 Carlito syrichta
GCCACCGATCCCACCCTCCACTGATTCTTATCATGTAAATTTCACATCTGATTTTGAAAATATGTTCATGAGTTCTGATGTTAACTAGTTACAGAGACTATGTTTAATTCTTAATACAATGTTTCTAAAATTGGAATTCACTATGTATTCTTAGGGGCTGAGAAACATTTTTTTTCTTTTTTTTTTGAATTGGAGTCTCACCCTTTCACCCAGACTGGAGAATGCAGTGACCGCTCCGGGCCACCGCAGCCTCCACCTGCTGGGCTCCTGCTGGGCTCCAGGGATCCTTCCACCTCAGTCTTCCAAGTAGCTGGAACTACAGGCGTGCGCTACCATGCCTGGCTAATTTTTTGATTTATTGTAGAGATGAGGACTCACCAAGTTGCCCAGGCGGGTGTCGAACATGCGGACTCAGGCAATCCACTCACCTCAGCCTCCGAAGGCGCGAGATTACAGGTTGAGCCACCGAACCTGGCTTAAGAAACATTTTTTATTAGCATGAGTCCACATGCTATTCAAGACCATGAGACACTAGATTAGGTTATCTGTCTTTCCAGTTCAAAAAATGTTCTATTGTATTGCAGTCTATCAATAATTTATGGAGATCAAATTTTAAAAGCACACTTAGAGAAAACAAACTTCACAAAAGGTGTTATGATATCTAAAGCAACCACGTTCTACTTGTTTTCCTTTTGAAATTATATGCAACAACTTTTGAGATAACAATAAGCAGTCCGTAGGCAAAATTAAACAGGGCTGTCAAAGTTTTATAAGCAATGGTCACTAACTATCATTTCAAATGGTTGAACTACATAAAACTAGAAGTCAGAAAATCCAGAT
>NW_007239962.1:0-597 GCF_000164805.1 Carlito syrichta
AAAAAGGAAAGTGACTTACAGAAAGTGGAAATGAAGTACAAAAACAGCCAGATGGGTTACAGCTCAACATTTGCCTTATTTGAACACAGCTTGAACAGTTGGCAGTTTGTCAGTGGTCCAAGTATGGCTTTTGTGATTAGCTGAGTCTCTGCTACTTGTTACAAGAGTGGGTTACAGTCTGTTTGCTCATCCAGTTAGGTTACAGTTTACTGTGGACAGAGAAAGCTTTGGGGCACACTTACAAGGAGGCAAATTTAGGCTAAACGTAACGCCATTTACATAAAAGATATTTTTAAATAAACAAAGAGATACTGTGAATGTAAAAGTTATTTTGAAATAAATAAAAAAGGCCTGGTGTGGTGGCTCAAGCCTGTAATCCCAGCACTTTGGGAGGCCGAGGATTGGCTGAGTCTATGGGTTTGAGAACAGCCTGGGCTACTTGGAGAGACCTCATCTCTACAATAAATCAAAAACACACACAAAATATTAGCTGGGTGTGGTAGTGCACACCTGTAGTTCTGGCTACTTGGAAGGCTGAGGTGGAAGAATCGCCTGAGCCCAGCAGGTTGATGCTGGGGTAGCCATGAGTATGCCACA
>NW_007239963.1:0-672 GCF_000164805.1 Carlito syrichta
CCCATGAGTGTGCCATTACACTCCAGCCTGGGCGACAGAGTGAGACTCCAACTCAAAAAAAAAAAAAAAGATTTACCTATAGTCTCTCACAAACCTTACACACAAACAGAAAGTTAATCATTTTGTAATAAATGAATACTTCAGGTAATGAGACACTCAGAATCCCTACTTAGAGAAATTGAATTCCTATATTCTCTTAAAAAGAAACAGTGTCCAGTGCACATATGGAATGTCTGAAAAAATCCCTCGGTGTCATTTCCAAACACACACCCAGCTCTGTCCCCATTATGGGTCATGATAAGCACCTTGTTGATGACAAGGTTGAGCACACACCTTTCCCCTTTTGCCTAAACCTGCAGACACCCCCAGATACAAATCCTCTACTACCCATTCTTTGTCTCATTATTAATCAGCTAAGATGAGAACTGTCTGTTCTTCTGAAACTAAAAGATCCAAAGATAAACATTTCTATTGAGATGACTAAGACTCTCTCTGATTGTAAAACAATCTCAACTGTAATTCATACCACCAGCTACACAGTCACCACCCACTGAGATCCAGCATATTTTATCTATTGCAAACAACCCTAATGAAATCATCTCCTCCACTGTTTGGTTTATTTACTCTTTGACAGTTACTCACCTCTTTTTACTGGAGTCACAACCCACGGGG
>NW_007239964.1:0-1209 GCF_000164805.1 Carlito syrichta
CCTGGCACCCGGCACCACCGGTCGCACAGGGAGGTTCTGAGTGCCCGCCCCTCAGAGACACCGGTTCCATTACTGGCTGAAGTACTCTGTAGGGTCCCAGCACCACTCTCGCCATTTACAGCCTGCCCTTTGGAATTTTGGAGCTCTGGAACTCCGGGTCCACCCTGGCTGAGGCACTCAGCATGAGACCCCAAGCCAGAGGACCCAGACAAGTGGAGAAAAACAGATCTGCTTAAACTGCCTCGCCATTCTCCAGGCAGAGACTTCCATTGCCCCGCTCACCTAGCAACAAACTTTACCTCATTTCCTAAGGCCAGATATTGTAGCGCAGGGAAGCTTTGGGTTCCTGCTCCGTCCGGCTCTCTCCCCAGCTGCATTGTCTCCAGCCCAGCACCCAGCACCGCTGGTCACACAGGGAGGCTCTGGGCACCCGCCCCTCAGAGACACTGGTCCCATTCTTGGCTGAAGTACCCTGTGGGGGGCCCAGAGCCACTCTCACCACCCACTGCCTGCCCTTTGGAGATTTGGAGCTCTGGAGCTCTGGAACTCCGGGCCCACCCAGGCTGAGGCACTCAGTGCGAGACCCCAAGCCGGGGGACCCAGACAAGATCTGTGGAGAAAAACAGATCTGGGTTAACTACCTTGCTATTCTCCTGGCAGAGACTTCCATTGCCCCGCCCAACTATCAACAAACTTTACCTCAGTTCCTAAGGCAACAGCACGAAACAGGAGACAAAGCCCCACCCCTATGCTGCAATAAAAAACAAAAGGGAGAGGCTGGAATCGGAGATCACAGAAGTGACTCTAGTCTGATCACTTATTTTGACTTATGATTTTATCATTGAAACTGTTGGTCTAGATTATGTTTGGTGTTTACCTTCTGATTTATACTGTTTCTTGATTTTTTTGGCCTGTCTCTGTTTAGCTATCAGTATTCTTTAGGGAATCTTTCTTACCTGTCTTTTTTTCACTTCTTCCCAGCCCTGTGTCTCTCTCTCACCTGATAGTTGGTATGTATATCTGTTTTCCCTCTTGCACTTCTCTTTTGCTTATTTTGACTTATGATTTTATCATTGTAACTGTTAGTTTAGATCACGTCTGTTGTTTACCTTCTGATCTACACTGTTTCTTGATTTTATTGACCTGTGTCTGTGTAGCTATCAGTACTCCTTAGAAAATCTTTCGTACGTGTCTTTCTTCACTTCTTCT
>NW_007239964.1:1524-4223 GCF_000164805.1 Carlito syrichta
GGAAAATGAACAAAGCCAGAAGACCTTCATAAGGAAGAACAGATCATTGCAGAAGAGAAATAAAAGCAACCCCACCTTCCCTCAAAAACAGAATTGAAGAGGGGGAGGGAAAGGGGGAGAGGGAGAAAAATCTACAGAAATGAAGAAAAACCAAAAGAAGAGTATGGGTCTCTCCCAGACGCCTGGGAGAGCAGACACTGAGAAAACTGACTTTGGAATGCAAAAAATGAAAAGACCCCAGAATGAAGGGTCTCAAAATGCAAAGGTACATATCAAAACAATAATGGAGAGATTAAAAAGAATTGAGGAGACACAAGAAGAAACTAGGAAGGAGTTGATATCTGAGACAACAGTAATAAAGAATACTGTGAATGAAATAAATAACAAATTGATAAGCATGGAAAGCAGAATTACTCAAGCAGAAGAAAGAATCTCAGAGCTTGAGGACCAAAATATAGAAATAACCCAAACTCTTAAAAACACAGAAAATAAGCTTAAAAAGGCAGAACAAAACCTTCAAGAGATGAGTGACTACCTCAAGAGGCCTAACTTAAGAATAATCGGACTCCCTGGGGCAGAAAGAGAAACAGAGACCACATTGGAACAAACTTTCCACGAGATCATTCAAGAAAATTTTCCTTATCTAATCAGTGATACAAAAATTCAAACACAAGAGATTCAGAGAACCCCCACAAGACAACAAAGGAGAAGAACAAGTCCTAGACACATAATAATTCGCCTAAATAAAATAGGCACAAAAGAAAAAATCCTAAAGGCAGCAAGAGAAAAAGGCCAGATCACCCACCATGGAAGACCAATCAGAATAGCAGCAGATTTATCTGCAGAAACCCTGCAGGCTAGGAGAGCTTGGAGCCCTATCTTCAAAGTCCTAAAGGATAAACAATTTCAACCAAGAATAACCTACCCGGCCAAGCTAAGCTTCATCAGTGAGGGAGAATTAAAATCTTTCCCAGATATCCAATCCCTAAGAACTTATGCAGCCACAAAACCATCTCTACATGAAACACTTAAGAAAGTACTAAACACAGAAGAAAAGGAAAAAAGAACAACGTTCTTCACAAGAGTACAGGAAAAAGAATAAAATATACACGAACCAACCCCAAAACTAAAAGAAAGACAAAAACAAGAAAAAAGATAAAAGAAAAAACCAAGTGGAAGAACAACAACTCAATAAGAACTCCATGATAGGGATGAACTCTCACATTTCAATAATTAGTCTGAATGTGAATGGACTAAACGCACCACTGAAAAGACATAGAATGACAAAATGGATAAAATATCACCAGGCAACAATATACTGCCTTCAAGAGACCCATCTCACTAGAAAGGACATACACAGACTCAAAGTAAGAGGATGGGAAACAAATTTTCAGGCGAATGGAACACAAGAGAAAGTAGGAGTTGCGATCCTAATTTCAGACAAAATGCCATTTAAGCTATCAAAAATTTTAAAAGATACAGAGGGCCACTACATCATGATAAAAGGTTCACTCCATCAACAAGAAATATCTATCCTAAACATATATGCACCCAACATAGGTGCGCCAACATTCATAAAGCAACTTCTAGGAAAACTAAAGAAAGACATTGACTCTAACACCATAATAACTGGGAACTTTAATATACCACTCACAACCTTAGACAGATCATCAGGACAAAAAATCAGCAAGGAGATCCGGAACCTCAATGAGATTCTGGATCAAATGGACTTAATTGATACCTATAGAACAATCCATCCAAAGACCACAGAATATACATTCTACTCATCACCACATGGAACATATTCTAAGATGACCACATAATTGGACACAAATCAAGTATAAGCAAATTTAAAAGGACTGAAATTCTGCCATGCACCTTTTCGGACCACAGTGGAATAAAAATAAACATTGACACCAACAAAGTCCCCCCAAAACCCACAAAGACATGGACACTAAACAGCATGATGCTAAATAACTCCTGGGTCAATGATGACATCAAAATAGAGATCAAAAGATACCTGGAAACAAATGAAAATAAAGAAACATCTTACCAAAATCTCTGGGATGCCTTAAAAGCTGTAATAAGAGGGGAATTTATATCCCTACAAACACACATGAAGAAAATGGAAGGAACAGAAATTGACAACCTAACAAGCCACCTAAAGAAGCTGGAAAAGCAAGACCACAAAAACCCTAATTTCAGCAGAAGAATCCAGATCACCAAAATAAAAGCCCAAATCCAGGACATAGAAGACAAAAAGATAATACAAAAAATCAATGAAACAAAAAGCTGGTTCTTCGAAAGGGTAAACAAGATTGATGGTCCCCTAGCTAGACTGACCAAGAAAAAACGAGAAAAAAACCAAATAAGCATAATCAGAAACACAAAAGATGAAGTCACATCTGACCCTGAAGAAATACAAAAGATCATTAGAGACTACTACGTACACTTGTATGGAAACAAACTTGAAAACCAGACGGAAATGGAAGACTTTCTGACATCACATAACCTACCTAGGTTGGAACAAGAAGAAATTGAGACCCTAAATAAACCAATAACAATCAAGGAAATCGACCACGTAATAGAAACTTCCTACAAAAAAAAGCCCTGGTCCAGATGGCTTTCCAGCAGAATTCTACAAGACATTCAAGGAGGAGCTGATACCAATCCTACCGAAGGTATTCCAGGCGATTGAG
>NW_007239965.1:0-1034 GCF_000164805.1 Carlito syrichta
AGAAAAAAACCAAATAAGCATAATCAGAAACACGAAAGATGAAGTCACGTCTGACCCTGAAGAAATACAAAAGATCATTAGAGACTACTAGGTACACTTGTATGGATACAAACTTGAAAACCAGAAGGAAATGGAAGACTTTCTGACATCACACAACCCACCTAGGTGGGAACAAGAAAAAATTGAAACCCTAAATAGACCAATAACAATCAAGGAAATCGACCACGTAATAAGAAAACTTCCTACAAAAAAAAGCCCTGGTCCAGATGGCTTTCCAGCAGAATTCTACAAGACATTCAAGGAGGAGCTGATACCAATCCTACTGAAGGTATTCCAGGCAATTGAAAAAGATGGAACTCTCCCCAAATCATTTTACGAAGCCAACATCACATTGATACCCAAGCCAGGTAAAGATCCAACAAAGAAAGAGAACTACAGGCCAATATCTTTGATGAACATAGATGCTAAAATTCTCAACAAGATCCTAGCAAACCGGATTCAGCAATACATCTCAAAAATCATCCACCATGACCAAGTAGGCTTCATTCCTGGCATGCAAGGCTGGTTCAACATTCGTAAAACCATAAATGTAATTAAATACATCAACAGATGTCAAAACAAAAACCACATGATCATATCACTAGATGCAGAAAAAGCTTTTGATAAAATCCAGCACCCCTTCTTGATAAAAACCCTTGAACATCTAGGCATACGGGGAACATACCTCAAAATAGTAAAAGCCATCTACGAGAAACCCACAGCGAGCATGCTCCTAAATGGACAAAAATTGGAACCAATTCCCCTGAAAACTGGAACTAGACAAGGATGCCCACTCTCTCCCCTCCTGTTCAACATAGTATTGGAAGTCCTGGCTAAAGCAATAAGAGAAGAGGAGGCAATCAGAGGTATTCAAATAGGAAAAGAGGAAGTCAAGTTATCTCTCTATGCAGATGATATGAAGGTGTACCTTGAAAATCCAAGAGAATCTGTCAAAGTCCTCCTTACATGATGAAAGCCTTTGGCAAATCTCAGGA
>NW_007239966.1:0-932 GCF_000164805.1 Carlito syrichta
CCCAATAAAACATATGTAACAAAAGTTGCTACATATTGGAAACAAATATCAAATCACTACTGTTACAAAGAGAAAGAAAAACAATGAGATGAGCTCTCAAATTACGTCAGCTTCCTGCCTGCAGTTTTCAGGTCACCACACAGAGTAAAACAAACAAACAAGCCTAACTTACATTATTGTAAGATTAAGAAAAAAATACATCAGAGTAGAGGAAGTTGAAGGCAATTAGAATTTGTGGAGCAGAAGACTGTAGGAGAAGGAGCTATAGAAAAATTGAGATTCAGAAACCTTCACAGAGTTCCCATGAGCCTTTGACTGAGTTCTAATCTGTTCCTATGTGAGAAGAAATTTCTTCAAAGCCAGAAAATCACAATCAGAGAGCAATAGTCTAAAAAATTCCCTGCGTACAAACAGAACAGGGAATACTTCATGTTTTTGTCAGTGCAAATGGAAAGGTCTCCATATAGATATTAGAAAGAACATTTAGATGAATATTACCTCAGTAGCATCAGTATTTGGGCTATACTAGACTTGTAGTAATGCCTGCTCTGGAGGTCAAGAGGTAGAGAAGTCAACCTCTAGAGTGCCAATTTTTTTCTAAGAAACGTGAAAACTCAATTATATATCTAAAGAAAGTCCAAAATTCCTCAAAATAAATCCTACAATTAAATTAAATCTAACATCTAGTCTAAAATCGCCTGACTTTCAAAAAATCAGATACATATGATCTATAGAGAGGAGAAAAATCAATAAACAGCTTTAGAAATTATAGAGAAAAATTGGAACTAGTAGATAATGCTAGCAGATAATTTTCTTTCTCATTGATCTCTTATGCTTTCACATATCTTGTGAGCAAGACACACTGGTTTTTGTTATGTTTTTAAGAATGTTTCTACAGAGAACAGCTTTGGTGATACAGACTTTTCCTCCAT
>NW_007239967.1:0-815 GCF_000164805.1 Carlito syrichta
TCGGCACAGCCTCTAGAAGACAGTTTGGCAACTTCTCATAAAACTAAAAGAACTCTCACCATATGCTCAAGCAACCATGCTTCTTGGTATTTACCCAAATGATTTGAAAAGCTATGTTCACGCAAAACCCTGAACAAGGATAATTATAGACACATAATTCATAATCACCAACCAAGATGTCCTTCAGTAGGTGAACTGATAAGAAACCATGGTCCAACAAAGTAATGAAATATTATTACTCAGCACTAAAAAGGGGTGCGTTATCAAGCCACAAAGACAGAGGAAGTATGGATATGTATTACAAAGTAAAAGAAACTAATGTGAAAAGGCAACAAATTGTATAATACCAACAATACAGCATCTGGAAAAAGGCAAAATTGTGAAAACAGTAAAATGTATAAATAAATTTAGTGCTCACCAGGGATTAGATGCCACACCAAAGTCATGATCTATTAAAAGAAGAAGAGGGAGAGGAGGAAAGAATAGGCAGAGCAATGAGGATTTGCAAGCGGTGAAACTTCTTTTTTTTTTTTTTTTGAGTTGGAGTCTCACTCTGTCTCCCAGACTAGAATGCAGTGGCTGCTCCCGGCCACTGCAGTCTCGACCTGCTGGGCTCTGGCGATCCTTCCGCCTCAGTCTTCCAAGTAGCCGGAATTACAGGCAAGTGCTACCACGCCCAGCTGATTTTTGATTTATTGTAGAGATGAGTCTCGCTTCCCAGGCGGGTCTCGAACCCACGGACTCAGGCAATCCACTTATCTCAGCCTCCCAAAAGCGCGGGATTACAGGCTGAGCCACTGAGCCTGGTGAAACTT
>NW_007239968.1:0-1356 GCF_000164805.1 Carlito syrichta
CGGTGGCTTGGAGTCGAGGTGGGGAATGGCTATGGTGTCCAGACTGGTCTCGAGCTCCAGCCATCTTTCTGCCTCAGCCTCCCCGAGTGCTGAGGAGACAGGCGTGAGTTGCCCACACGTTCCCACCCCCCTGAAAGTTTGAGAGTCATGCTCTCCCTTTCCCCGAGGTGGCTTCTTGGAGGAGAGAGCACATCCACCCTGGGGAACAAGATGGGCAGAGGTTTGGGCACATCTGTGAAGACAACGCCTGCAACTGTTGCTCCCCATGGGCAGGGCTCAGCAGGCGAATCTGGCCCCCCTCTCCATGGTACCGGGTCAACAGAAGGTAGTGGGCCTCGACCTCAGGCCCTGAGTGGTGTGTGTATGCCAGGTGTGGGGGCTCACACCAGTCATCCTGGTGAACTGGGGACTGTGGCAAAAGGATGGCCTGAGTCCACAAGTGTGGGGGATGGGGCACAGCAGAACAATCATGACTCCCAAGGTTTCGACCTATGGGGCTCAGGAGGTCCTCCTGCCTAAGTCCCTGGGTAACAAGGTAGATGGAGGACTGGCTGTTCCTGTGGAGAAACACCCCTGCAACAGGCTCTTCTCCTTGGCAGGGTTGGCTGATGACTCTGGCTGCCCTTTCTGGTGTCCAGGGTCATCTGAATGGAGTGGGCCTCATGGTGGGGCTACAAGAGGCATGTCAAGGCTGGACCTGGGAACTCACGCTCATCACTTGGCACTTTGGGAAGCCAAGGTGAGAGGATAGCCTGAGTTCCTGCATTTGGGATCAGTCCAGGCACCTTGGTGATACCTTGTCTCTACAAGAAACAAACAAAATGAGCCTAGCATGGAGGCACATGCATGGTTTTCCAAACACTCGGGAGACCATGGCAGGAAGATAGCCTGATTCCAGCCAGTGGAGGCTCTGGTGGCCGAGAGCGGGACCCTGTGCTCCAGCCTGAATGACAAAGCGGGACTCCAACTCATAATAATAATACCAACCACAAATACCACAACCACAGGTCATGCTCAGGGACTCAGTCTGGAATCCCAGCCCTTCAAGGGCCAGGGGAGTGGATGGCCTGAGCATGTGGGTTCGAGACCAACCTACGAGGGGTCAACCTCATCTCAGCTATCAAAAATATATGCAAGCCGGGCTCGGTGGCTCAGCCTGTAATCCTGCGCCTTTGGGGGGCTGAGGTGAGTGGATTGTCTGAGCCCACAGGCTCGAGACCCCTCTGGGCAGCAAGACCTCATCTCTACAATAAATCAAAAAAATCAGCCGGGTGTGGTAGCGCATGCTTGTAATTCCTACTTGGAAGGCTGAGGTGGAAGGATCACGGGAGCCCAGCAGGTTGAGACTGCGGTGGC
>NW_007239968.1:2720-3419 GCF_000164805.1 Carlito syrichta
ACCACAGCATTGACCTGCTGGGCTCTGATGAGCCTTTCCCAGTCTTCGGAGGAGCCGGAATGACAGGTGCACACCACCACGTCCACTCATTAGGGATGGATGGTAGAGATGAGGTCGTTCCGAGGGACTCAGGTGGGTCTCAGCACACGGGCTCGGGCCGGCTGCTGGTTCAGCCTCCCAAAGTGCTGGGATGTTGTGGCTGAGCCCTTGAGTAAGGCCTCGATCATTCATCAAAAATGAACCAGAATGCCTGGCATGGAGGAACATGCCTGGAATCTCAGCACTCTGGGTGGCCAAGGCAGGAGGATGGCTGTAGCCCCAGAGCCAAAGCCCTGCCCAGGCCACACAGGGAGACCGCATCTCTGCACCTATAAAAACAAGGGGTCTGGCATCGAGATGTCTGTCATTCTGTCCACTCTGAAGGATGAGGCGGGATGATTGCTGGAGCCTGCGATTTCAAAGCTGGTAGTAAAATACTGTCGTGTCCACGGGATGCAGCCTGGGTCACAGAGCCAGAGCCTGTCTCCAAAAACATCAGAATCGTACACAGATTCTCAACTGCACATGGTGTGCTCAAAGGACGATTAGCTTTAGAGCCAGGAAAAATGGGATTGGGGAAAGAAATTTCCCCAGGTGAGGGATGTGTCCCTGGGCTTTCTTGGTGGAAGGTCCTCGTTGCTGAGATGGAGGGTTGGCCTG
>NW_007239969.1:0-849 GCF_000164805.1 Carlito syrichta
GACTCAACCTGCTGACTTCACTCGTTAGTTAAATAGCTACCTAGCCTACTCAGCCAACTGACTCAACTCGTTTGCTTACTAGCAAGCTAGTTGACTAAACCAACTGAATCAATTCGTTATTTAACTAGCTAACTACCTGTCTCAACATGCTGACTTAACACGTTAGCTAAATAGCTAGCTAGCTGTCTTAACCAGCTGACTAAATTAGAAAGCTGACTTAACTAGCTAATTTAGCTAGCTGACTTAATTATTTAGCTACCTGACTTAATTGGCTGACTTAACTAGTTAGCTAGCTGACTTAACTACCTGAATCAAATAGTTAGCTAACTATTTAACTAGCTAAATAACTAGCTGATTTAATAATTTGCTAACCAGTTAGGTAGCACAGTTAATTAGCTGGCTTAAATATTTACCTAACTAGTGAGCTAGCTGACTTAGTTAACTTAATTAGCTAGTTAGCTAGTTAGTTACCTGACTTCAGGTAGCTGACTTAACTAGTTTGATAATAGATAGCCCACTGATTTAACGAGTTTGTTAATGAGTTAGCTAACTGTTTTAACTAGTTGGTAAGCGAGTTAACAAGCTGGCGTAACTAGTTGGTTTTGAGTTAGTTAGGTGACTTAACTTGTAAGCTGATGAGTCGGCTGACTACTTAGTTTAACACATTGGCTGAATACTCGGCAGACTTGTTAGCTGGCTTAACAAGTCGGCCGACTAGTCGGCCTATAAGTTAGCTAGATTAATTAGTTGACTGTCGAGTTGTCCCTCTAGGTAGAAAGGCTAACTAGTTTCCTGCTGGTTTGCTGACTAACTAGCAGGCCGACTGATCGGCCGACTAGTAAGCTGAGC
>NW_007239970.1:0-610 GCF_000164805.1 Carlito syrichta
CCAATCCTTTCAATTACATTCCATTCCTTTCCATTGCATTCCATTCCATTCCAATCTTCTTCATTACTTTTGATTCCATTGCATTCCGTTCCTCTCCATTTTATTCCATAACATTTATCCATTTCAATCCATTCCATTCCATTCCAATCACTTCATTCCATTCCACTACTCTCCTTTTTTTTCCATTACTCTCTATTCCATTTTATTCCATTTGGTTCCATTCCATTCCATTACCTTCCATTCTATTCCATTCCTCTGAATATTATTTCATTCCATTCCAGTCTATTCCATTCTCTTCCATGCCTTTCCTTTAATTTCCATTCAATTCCTCTCCATTCCTCTCCATTCCGTTCCTCTCCATTCCTCTCCATTCCATTGAATTCAATTCCATTCCATTCCTCTCCTTTCGATACCATTCCATTTCATATCATTCCATTCCATTCCATTCTAATTCATTCCTCTCCATTCAATTGTATTACATTCCATTCGATTCCATTCCATTCTAACCCTTTCTATTCAATCGAATTTTATTCAATTCCATTACATTTCTCTCCGTTCCATTCCACTCCATACTTCCCAACTCCATTCCATTGCATTCCATTCTTTTCAT